>NC_056748.1:102825845-103125845 GCF_019279795.1 Protopterus annectens
TATCATAGAACTTTACTTTAACATGTCACTGATCTCCACATGTGTTACATCTACAGTGGAACTACAGTATAGCAAGCATGGAAAGCTATGAGTTAAATAGGGACACAGGTCCGCTGGATAACATCACTATTTGTTTGGCACTGTTGCTTGCATAGAATTTAGGGGAGACTTTACTGTTATGGAGCATACTACTTCGGACACCTGCCTTGGCTGTCATCATACATCTGTATCTGTCAAGCCACAAACAGGATTATTTGTATAGGGCTACTCCATCACTTGCGCCCACAATCTTTACATGTTTTGGACATACCTCTCAACTGTACATATATCAGCAGATTTTCCAGAGTTTTGCCTCATATATTTGGTCCATGTTTCATAAAATTCTGGTTTTCTATCAAAGTAGTTTCAAATCATTAAAGATTGTGTTTAGACAATAATTAAGAACATCTGATTCGCAGTCTTCATTCCCTGCAAACATTTCATGATTATGCACAACATATTATTCCATCAGCCATGTAAGTTTGGAACACCAATACATAGAAATTGTCATTATTTTCTATTTTCACCTTTTATTTATGGATTTGCCAGATGGCTTGCTTTAAGAGGTTGAGACATATGATGGGGCACACATTTGAATGTTAGATGTGTAATCAAAACAGGGAATACTGGTAGCTGTCCTATATGGCTGTATCTCTACCTTCTGCACCCCCATGCATCTGATCCTGACATGTGTTGTCTTTTTGTTGCAGATTAGCAATACTGTCTTCGCATCAAAGAGGCCCTTTCACGGAGCCCAAGAATGATGTAATTGTGGAGTCCCTGTGGCAGCATTATGAAATCCTACTGTCTAGGGGTAGGTCCAACAGGCTGCATTGTGGGCCAACCTCATCCAGAATGTAAATGCGGTTGGTCTGCAAAGCAGGACAAATGAGCAGGTGCAACACTGTGCCACAGATATGATCTATGCTGTCCGCAGAAGAGCAGTGGACCTGGCCAGGGATTGTGGTGTCACTAGTGCCCACTGATGAAGGGCCTGCTGCAGAACAATCATTGTCGGCCACTAAGGAATATCTGGTAAACCTAGGTACACAAGACAGCTCTCAGGCATCCATCACACAGTATGTCGAGCATGTAGGTGCTACCACTTCAACACCAGAGGATCATCTAGGTATGCTTAGTAGGATCATCACTGCACTGTAATACTTTAGCATTCAGTGTGTCAGTGTATACATAGCTTTCAATGGGTGTCAAGTTTCATTTTAGGAGGAACACAGGTTAGCTTCAGTCTGAGTCTCAGGCCAGATTGTGACCAACATACCATAGTAGCTCTACTGTAAATATCAGTTATTTTGGCATATACCCTGTTATAATGTAACATAAAGAGCTGTTTACATTACCTCTCCCTCAAATCTTTTCAGGAACATCAGGAATTGGACAAAGCTGCGGTCCTGCTCCTGATAAGCACAACACTGTTTTGTTACACATGTATGTTTGGTGAAATGTATATGGTAAACTGTCTTTCCAGGCCTGATGGCTGGATTGATGTACTGTCTGCCTAACTTCCAACTGTAGAGACAGATTCTGACTGTACACAGTTTACACTCATGCCTATGCCCTGTAGGTGTGCCCACAGTGATAAATTTGCAACTATTGTCAGGACAGTACAGATTGCCAGATGTGTCAGCTGAGCAAGGATTTTTCAAATTGTCCACATTGGACATCATTTAGGTATCACTCATGAGATTCTTCTGTAAAGAGCTTTTATTTGATGGTAAATATTGATCTGAGTTAGACTCTAATGTCCTGATGCCCTACTATTAGAGCTTGGAGGTTAGAGAAGTCTGTGATACTGACAGCAATGTTTACAGAATAGCATATATTGCAACACAGTACTGTATAGCATAGTAGTTAGGGCATTGTTACTCTGTTCCCTTTTTTCACAGGTGATCATGGGGGCTGGTCTCTTGCCTCTTGAGACTCTGATGAAGATGTTGGCCAAAGTGAGGCACAGCTGGGGGTTGCAGAGGCTGAATCTGACAGATCAACATGCCTCATACACCCTCATTGTCACCATACACAAACATTATGTCTACATATATCTAGTCTTCTGTGGCCACAGATATTGGACAGTCAGAGGATAGGGACACTGAACAAGAAAATGTGGCTACTGAGCCTGCAGGGAGTTTTGACACTGGCCATAGCCAAACAGTTGGTGAGGTTAAACCAAGGCAGATTGATAGGGGTGCTCATAGGAGGCCTGCTGTTCCTCCACCACCTGTTACAGGTGTCTCATCACATGTTACTCAGTGAATGTTTAGGGCCATCATGGAGGCACATGCACGTTCTGAAAGGTTTTCCCATAGAATGCTCTGGGTTATGGATGTAGCCCAATATGACATCCATGACTGCCTCCGCCATGTTGCTGATACCCTGTATTGGTTGACTGATGCAGTAGAAAGACATTGGTCCCAGACAGATTTTACAGTATCAGTCGAACACATGGTGTCTGTGATGGATCGTCAGGTTGGAGTTGAGCGTCGGGCTCATTGATGTAGGTCAGCAGCCACATTTGCTGCAACATGGCCATGCACAATCATGCTCCCATAGTGGTAGTACATCCAATGCTCCCAGAGGGGGGGTGCACTGTCCACATCAAGAAGTGGCAGACCATGGGCTCATGGTCCTGGGTGTTCCCTTGAAGGATGCATTCCCAGCAGACAAAAATCACCCGCAGGTAGTAGCACAGCAACTGACCTTGAGCATGGAGGTGCCAGTGCAACTGCTGGCAGAGCCAGTTCACATGTTCGGGGGTGGAAACGATTAATTGCCAGCTCTACCATGCATGGCTCACAGCTGTCCAACATACAGACACGTAGGGCTAGCACTGGGAATGGCTGTGTTCATGCACACACACACACACACCACTGTAAAAATCAGGTCACCTACAGACAAAACACACACACACCACACCTTCATGGTCCATCTTAACTGCTTCCCTTCCTGACTCGCACACACACGTCAACTTATTGGGTTAGCCTACTCCTCCTGCACTCCCACACAACATCCTATGCAAGTGATGATACTGTGACAGATGCTTGTCATCTTTCTTATGGATGCAAGAAAATAAAGCTGTGTGTCTGATGCACAGGGTGGCTATCAACATCACTATGACCTATCCTCCATTGTTTCTTTTTGCATGTTACTTGTACTGCTCATTTACAGATATTGCACAATAACATTTATGAGTCTAGATTCATATCATGTGGTTACTATATATCATAGATGATGTAGAAATGACTTATCACACAATAAAAGGTATCTCTTGGAAATGTCTACAATTCTTTTTCAGGATTCAGTAGGACACAGCTATGCCTACACATGTACAATCAAACTATCAACGTCAGAACACAGGACTGAATGCCAGCACAGACGAAAATGTCAGCAGGAAGGTAAGCAACTACAGGGTCATTGGAACACAGGTTCATATTTATTTAATATGTGAATAAATGCCAGGGCTTTTTGAAGCCTAGCCATGCATCCCTAAACATTGACAAGGGCTGATCCCCTGGAAGAGTGTAAGCAGGGTTTTGGGTGCTAAAAACCTACAGGCCTAGGTGTGGGAGATGAAGAATTTCCACTTTGTGTGTTCATTCCAGACACTGATATTAAACCATGTGGGATTATCCTGTTCCCTATCCAAAGGTGTAACTTGCACTTGATTTGCATTAGGGCAGAACTCTACTTCACATGGATGGGGAGCCTGTTCCATATAGTGTGTAGTCTCTGGGTTATATATCTGACTCTCCAGCATGTCCCATTTATACCACAGGCAAGGTGTAGGTCTGGAGAAAAGGTAATTCTGGTGTTTGTTGTTTTGTAGATATGCAGGAGGTCCACAGTGTTGTCTGAAACTGCCCTGTATGGCAGCCATATACCAACTCTCCAAAGCATGTTGGCGACAGAATACATGGATAGGGCCATAATGGAATCTCCATATGACATGTTACGTACACTCCATAGTGGCTTACTGTGAACCTCTGTCGCTGCTATAGTTGATGGATATATCTGGCTGCTTGCATGGCAAAGGTGGCATTGCACTCAATATGTCTGATAAATGCTGAATACAGTGGAACAATGACTTTGATTTACCTGCCCTACCTTGGTTTACAGGCTGTGCTACATGGAATGCTGTGGACTCCTCATTGCTAATGTCATAGCTCCTGTTAGTCAGCCACTAGGCTATTCACCGGCTGACATATTGGTTTGTACCCAACCAGTTGGGCCATGGTAGGTGAGGTGACTCATGTTGCCTTTATCCACTGATTTGGTGACCTTATCGAATAGGTCCACCAAGTAGGGTAGCCATGATCTACCCATCACTAAACTAAACTGTGTCTGGCCTAGTGTCTGTGGGTGTACTACATCTCTATTGATAATCAATGTTTGAAGATGGGCCCCCTTTGTGCAGAGGGATGACTGCTGCCATTCTCCATTACCGAAGCACAATGCCTGTTTGATGGCTACAGTGAAATACTAATTCCAGAGGTTGTGACAGATGATGTATGCAACTTCTTACTGGAGTTATTTCCATCTTGGTTTCCACGATAAATGTAACCCAAGGTGTCTGAGTTTGTACACAGCACTGCCAGACACTGCAGAGGAAACATTAGGATGGAGTATTTAGGCAGGTATTCTGAAGTTAGACACTAATCAAGCAGTGCCTATTGGAAAAATTATTACCCTGTGGTGACTGCTGAAAAGAGGAGAGTAGCCAGAATTGTGCTGCCTGGCTACTACTACTATGGCTGGTCTTACCATGGCATCATTCTGTTTGGATGCAAAGGTGCTATTCATGGCCTTTCACCAGAAGCAAAACATTGCCACCAAGCTCAAGATATGAATCAGGTCACAGCCTATTTGTTGAGTCACATACTTGTCCCAGATGATGCAATCTGTAGGCTTGTTCTAGCTTTTTCTGGATAGATGCCTTGATTAGGAGTCAGACCAGTCCTTTGCATTTTGCATGTATTATGACTTGGGTTCCGAGCCTCATAGGATTTGACTGGATACTGATCTGATGTTGATTAGGAGCACAGCTGTATCATCACAATATACTGTGCATGTCAGGTGACATAGATGTCTAAGGTTGATGTGGTAACTCCACAGCTGCAGCTGTCCATGTTAGATGGTGGAATCACAGCAAGTCATGCAGCCTGCCCTTCAAGTGTCCTGGTGGTGATCTGCATGACATGGCTGTGAGGCCTACTGCAAAGGAGTGGCCACCTTTGGGCAATGTAGCTGTCCCTACCACATGCCCTACTTATGTGATACTGTACATTTATGTTCCCAGAAGAAAACACTGTGTGCACATCATTGCACAACTCATCCATTTGCTGTATGGTTGTTTGACAGGTATTGTAGATGTGCATGGCCAAAGTAATGACTGCAATGTTGAACATGTGTCATTTGCATGCAAGGATATCCACATTTGCATTTCAAACTTATGATACATATGACAATGAGTAGGTTGCCAACATACACATCTCACCCCCAACCCCACTCAAACACACATGACATATACCTACATATGCAAAGCTCCTTAACAGAAACAGACATGCACACCAGACACCTTACAAACAGAAACACAAACATGCTATATATCATACTACCCCTGCAGAACAGTACACAATAGCTCACATATTACTGTATCAATGCTCAAACTCTTACAGCAAGAGAGTAGATCACACATTACTCATATGTGATTACATCTTGAGACATTTTGATGTTCCACTCACCAGGCTACATAAGGGGAAGGTCATGGCCAGCTGTATGTGAGGTGCCCTGTTATGCCATATCACACATGCACTCCAGTCTGTCAACAGCAGATACTTTTATAGCTCCTGTTTTTGTGTATAACTTGAGATGTACCTCTCAGAAGTGTATGAGGAAACATGACCGAGCTTTCAGACTGTGCATCTTAGGCAGGTATGCCCTTGGCCTTCAGCTTCATTCTAACCTCACCTGGAATGATGCCTACATGCAAAAAGAACATGATTTAGCATCTGCTGTCAGTCAAAGGGGATCCACTATCTGTCACCCTGGTATGACATGATCAACAGACCTCGATGCTTTGTCAGAGATGATCTTCATCTGTCACCCATGCAATTTTGACTACTGGCCTAGACTCACGCCACCCCCATAGTGCCCTTTTTAGGTGGTGTCACAGGGACAGAATTCTAATGTAAAAAGCCGATGTATGAACAACATCAAGGTTATGCTTCTAGGAGTGTCAACATGAAACCCCACTCACTGGAAGGAGACATCACCAAGGTAGATGCACACATTTGTGCAGTCAGGTCAGGGCTGTGGAGAGCAACACAGCCATAGCAGTCTAAAACTCCTTGCACACATGCAGACTTCAAGCTCATGGCATATAAAGCAATGTGGCCACTGTATCAATATTTATTATGGATACATACACATCCAGATTGGTTACACAATATGATTCCCTGTAGACAACTCAGGTTGTATGGCCTTTTTGTAGGCACCTATTCAAGTAGCTGCCAGCTACAGGAGTCCCTCCATGACTCAGGACACCCACACTGCTTATTTGCACCTTCTTGAGTCTATCTACATATATCTGAACACCCTTATTTTGGGTGACATTAAGAACACATTTACTGGGTATATTAGTCATGCTCAAACTCACTTGCACAAATATTCCTGATGCCATTAGCCACAATGTCCTGGACCAGCTAGTGGACACCTTCACAAGGATAACCTACATACTGGATAGGGTGCTTACCAATATGGAGGACCATGGTAGCACCCACACTGTGTGCCCCTCCCTGGTGAGATATGACAACTGATCAGTCTCATTCAAAGTACATATCACTCCTACCCTCCCCTTGCAGAAGATTTCACCAAAGCAGATTATAACCTTTTACGGGATGGTATAAATCGCTTCACTGCACCTCTCCTCTCAGCAGGAACTAGTAACGATACTGAACTGTACAGCAATGCTTTATACAAACACCTGTATGACTGCATTGACTTGATTGAACCTGATAAGTGCAACACAAGCTCATTATGGAAGAGCAAACCTGCCTGGTTGATGACTGCCATTAACAGGGTTTACAATTTGAGGGAGACATTGCTCTTTAAGTGTAGGAGGCTGGGAGCCCCCTGAAATGGAAACACTACCTCATCCACATGAACAAACAAGAGTTGTTGTGAATTCCTCCAAAACAACGTATTGCCGCAGATTTGCCTCCCCCCACAAAGAACAACCACAAGGCATTCTATACTTACATATGTACATATGTAACCTAAAAGGAAAGGCCCAGTTTAGTGCCAAATTTGTACTTCTTGATACCACATATACTGGTTAATGTAGACGTCTCATCTTTTGGCTGAGTGAGTCTGCAAAGAATTATTTCCCCTGTCCTCACAAGTACACACTGCACATACATGAGCTTCAATATGGACTTTTAACACCCTTGGACATTCTTCCCAATCATAATGTAATCAATGGCTTCATCACAGCTGACTGGAAAGCAGGCATGATTATTCTATTGCACAGATGTGGTGCATCCACTGAACCCACAAACTATATACATATCAGCCTAATTATCCATATCTGCAAGGTCATGGGGCAGATAATCATGGACATTATCAAGTAAAATATAGGTAATGTTCAATTACTTGCACCTATACAGTTTGGATTTGTCAAAATGACATCATGCCTGTTCATCCTGATGGACTTCTTTGAGACAGTCACCAAGGAACTGGCTGATGGGAAATCTATTCACACAGCCTACTTGCACTAAGAGAAGGCATTTGACACTGTCCCCCATATAGGCATCATTGAAATACACACAACTGGGCTTGACCCCTTATATCATTATAGGGATTAACTGCCTCACTGATAGAAAGCATATAGTCCAATAGGGGAAGACACCTCCAATAGCTGAGATGTAATCAGTGGTGTTCCAGAGGCTTCTGTCCTGGGTCATGTACTGTTTGGAATCCATTTCACTGAAGTACAAGCACACCATAAATGACTACGGCTGACAATGTTTGATGTCTTCTAACTGCGCTAACGGACTGATGAAGTCTTGGTATTATCCAAGACGAAAGTGTTTACATTAAAATTGGATTATATCTGCTTCCCTGCCTTGGTGTATCTTTTGTGTTTTAAAGCATTTGTTCTTCAGATTTTGTGAATATACATAGCATGGCAACATCCTACATTACGTGTTACACGGACATATGATTGTTGCCAAACACATGGCCTTAAACTCAATGCATATATATGCGTTATTATTCAGTTTGGTAGCAACAATGTTTCTGTTAAGCACAAATTAAATAGCAACACCGTAAGTACATACACAGGGGTGAGTGACCTGGTGAGACATGTTGACAGCTACCCATGACATAGATCACCATGTCTGCACAATGGTGAGTAGGTTAGTATATCTTGCTCATGTCATACATGAGGGCAGTGTCTCCAGTACAGGTAGCTAGTACCTCCATGTATTCTTCCCTCATCAGGACAATATTTGAGTGTAATGCCCCTTTTGGTAGGTTACTCACCAAATAGCTGTGGCGATTGTGGACACCACAAAGGTTCCCCAGTCTTCAGCATCTGTCCTATGGGGATTGTCTGAAATCACCATCAATTTAGTGTGTGTCAAACAGAGTACTCTGACTATCTGTGACCCTCCTTTACTGGACATGTGGCACATGTGTAAGTGACATGGATAACCAGTGTACTCCTGGTTAAGATCTTAACCTGGTATGTAACTTTTATAAAACCTTATGGAGGGTGTTGCCTACCAGAGGTTAACACACCTCTGGATCACACTTCTACTTCCAAACCGATCACCTCATTGGCCCTTTACAGATGTAATCTGTACTACTGGATGGGTGACCATTGGTGTGTACACCCTGGATATGGACAGTAGGTGTTGAATGTGTTACTAAGGGTAAAGGGAGGCTAGGCATACAAGGGCCCTAAGACAGTTAGCCTACTACATTGTAATAATGATATACCATAGGCTGATGTAAAACACTGGCTAACATCCACACTGACATTGATACAGTTAGACCATTACCACTACTTATTTATGTATATGGAACACTGGACAGCACACACACAGCAAGGCTGGAGTGAGTTTAGAACCATTACCTAACCTTGCACACTACAGATCACAGTACTTATTTGCACATGCCACAGCTTAAGTCCGACAGTGGTATGGCTTTAGGTACTCTTATGATAGGTAACATCAGCAGGCCTTGTGGTGGGCAAGAGTTCAAAGGCCTGCACCACCTGCTAGGCCCAAAATAGTGCAAAACCCTGCATCTGTATAAGGCATTGTGGAATACAGACTTGCTCTATGTGGAGATGCGCACACACACACACACACACACACACACACACACACACACACACACACACAGCAAGTGGCCTTGGGTGAGTTTAGAAACCCTACTTATCTTACACTACAGGTCACAGTATTTAACGCATGCACCATGGCTTAAGTCTGACTTTGTTATGGCATAAGGTACTCTTATGGTAGATGATATCTGCAAGCCTTGTGGTGGAGAAGACGTTGGGGGCCTGCACCAAATGTAAAGGCCAAATAGCGCAGACCCATTGCAGTTTTAAATTTACATTTGTTTGGAAGGGACATGCACATACACAGCAAGTGGGCTGGAGTGAGATTAGAACTCCTCCCTATCTATTGTTATACACTACAGACCAAGGCACTTATCATACACACCACAGCTTAAGTGTGATATTATAAATGACTGCAGGTGATGGTATCATAGAGAACATAAAGAAACCCTGTGGTTAATGGGTTGGTAGAACTGCATAATCACACAACTTCCTACTGTCAACTGCAGCTAGTAGCGTAACAGTGACACAACTGTTTTGTAGCCTAGCTCTGTGTCAACAGCCTGTGTTGGGCATATGAGTCTGTTTATATGTGGATGGACAGACCTGAGGCAAAAAAATTTACCCTGGCAATGAGTGGGCACACAGAATAATACATTACAGTAAATCCAAACAATGCAGGTGGGAAAAACAGAAGGCACATAGTTCTTAGCTGAAAGTGTTAAATAAAACTGAGCACTTTTTTCTGTATGTATCAACAGGACTACTTCAAAATACAAAAAATAAAAAAAAAATCAAGCTATTTAAAAATCCCTCTTCCCATCACATGACCTTATTTAACCAATAAGCAAATAAACAAAAAAACTGCAACAAGTCATTGCTTATATAACAAGAACAATTTCCAATAACAAATTATCAGGGTTACACTAAATAAGAATGCAGTTTTAATACACTAATAGACATACCATCACTAAGACTAGGGGGTGTAAAAGAATGCAAGTGAATCTGCCATTTTAGCTCATTAAATTAAATCAAATCCTCCCAAGCCCACCACGAATATCTCTCTGAATAATGTCCAAAACAAAAAAAATGTGAGAAGGATATTCAAAAATATGCTTAAACAGAGTATTGTTTATGTTCTTGTTTCTAATGTCCAAAGTGTGTTTGTATATTCGGTGTCTGAACCTCTGCTGCATTTTACCCACAAAGAAGAGCATTCAGTGCATAAAGCAAAAAAAAAAAAAAAAAAAAAAAAGACTTTTAGGTGTAGTGCTTGTTCTATGAGTAAGTTTATTTATGAGGCTGATGGGATCTGTATTAATGGTTATCATCCTAGGTCCTCCCATTATTGTAATTGTAATACGAGGGGTGTTATATACATTGCTTATACAGTGAATGTTGTTCCTTCTATGTGGTAAAATGCAGCGGAGGTTCAGGGACCGGATATATGAATACACTTTGGACATTAGAAACAAAAATGTAAACAATGCTCTGTTTAAGCATATCTCAGAATATCCTACTCACAAGTTTTTGTTTTTTTGCTTTGGGCATTGTTCTTAGAGATACTTGTGGTGAGTCATGGGAAGAAATGATTGAACTAAATGAGCTAAAATGTCAGATTCACTTGAATTCTTTTACACCTCCTGGTATTAATGATCATATCTGTTATGGGCCAATTTTTAGCTCTTTCAAGTCCCCCTGTATAAAACCCACTTTGGTGCAGTTTTTGCACTTGTTACTACTCAGTCAAGCTCCTTGTGGTCCTGCAGAGTGGTGCTAGCAGCTAAAAGAGTGACTGCTAACCTGATAAAAGTGTTTGTTTTCCTGCTACTACCTGGGCGACTGTCCGATCTAGCTAAACTGCAAGTATTTCTGCTTCTTGAACTGTTTTAATCTGTTTAAAGTTGTTTTTGCACCTGCACTTTTAAAATCTGTCCTGTTTGTTGCTTTTACCTGTTGAGGCTACACACTCAAGTGTGCTAGCCTGTGTTACATATTTATTGCATTTTCCTGCTGTTTGTTGCAAAAAAAAGAAAAAAAGTATCCTTGTTTCCCATCTTTCCTGACCTAGAGTAGTCCAAATACAGGCTTTGCTGTATTCTGGACTTTTGGAAAGTTCCTGTGTTGCCTATTTCCTTTCTTGGATAAAGGGAGGCTTCTTTGTTCACCAGTCGCAGTGGGGAGCTTGGAGCAGCCTATCTATCAGTGGAGGAGTGTTCTCAGCACAAGAATCTGGTAGTCTATTGGCCATTTTGGGCCAATTACTAGCTCAAGTCCCCCTGTATAAAATTCGCTTTAGCGTGGCTTTGCACGATTTTGCACATAGCGCAGCATCGGGCAGCGCCGCTTAATTGGGTTTAAACCATTCTCGGCTCCACAAATTCTGCACTTCACTTTTTCCCTTAGAACTGATCTAGTTCTCATAATAAACACCCTATTCCCACTCTAAAGCCTGGCACTTGCTCACTAAAGCAATTATATAAGTCAGCACTAAAAATTAAAAGCACTACACCCTCACAAACTCCCCTTGAGTACTTTGTTCCCCATTGGCCCTTTTTTCAATTATAAAGGAATTCCCAATACTATTCTAGCATGCCCAAAGGTCAGTTGCCAATCTCCTCTCCGGTCCAGCTGGTGAATCTGGAAATCTTGAGGCAATGTTACAACTGCCTCATGTACACAGACAACCCTCTCCTCCTCCCAACAAATTCCAACATATGTGAGAGATGCAACCATATAGCCAAACTGGAGGCTAAGCTCTCTCAACTCAGTACTGGCATAACCAGTCAGGAGGAGAAAGAAACCACACTCACTACAATTCCAGTCTCACATAGATCTACCACGACAACAAACCACACAAAAACATACTCGGAGGCTCTAAATAAAGATCTGCCGAAGCAGCAGAGACCTCCAAAGCAAACACCCAAGCAACCACTACCCCAAAACAAAACACATGCAACACATAGCTCACAAAGCCAGTGTGCCGAACAGTCACAGCCCTTAAGGCTAAACAACACACCTGATACACTTGTAATAGGTGACTATCGTCAGGCACACTGACGTCCCGCTCACCAGGCTGAACAAGAAGGTCACGGTGAGCTGCCTGTCGGGTGCTAGGATCCACCACATAACACAAGCACTCAGGTCACTCCAAGGCAAGTACAAATATGACTCAGTCATTGTCCATGCTGGTGTGAATGACCTGAGACGTACCTCCCTGGACTACATGAAAAGAGACAGAGGAGCTCTCTGAGCATGTAGCCCAGGCCGGTATGACCCTGACCTTGATTAGCATCTTACCCTCACCAAGAATGATGCCACAATATGAAGACAAGATGATCAATTTCAACAATTGGCTTAAGTATTGGTGTCATTCAAAGGGGATCCAATGCCTGTCTGACTGGGATGACATGCTTGACAAGCCATGATGCTTCTCTAGGGACGGCTTGCACCCGTCACCCCTGGGCTTTCGGATATTGGCAAAGGCTCTTGCCACCCACAAAGTGCCTTTTTAAGGCAAGGCTCAAAAGACAAACCCACCTCCATAGGTATCACAAGGGATAAGAAACTCAGAGTAATGCTACTCAACATCAGAAGTCTAAACCTCAAGATGCACGCACTCAAAACTCTCCTTAGCATGGAGAACATACATATCTGTGCAGTAACAGAAACCTGGTTCAAGGCTCCCGAGAGCACCTCAGCACTACCAGGTTATACCTCATACCATGTTTTTTGGCCCCAAAACTTGGACCGAACTACAAAAGGAGGGGGAGTATCAATATTCGTCAAAGATACCCACACCTCCAGGTTGGTGGCACAGCACGAAGCATCAGAGAATATCCATGTGCAACTAAGAGTGGGTAAAACTGCCTTCCAGTTTATAGCCTGCTACAGACCACCCTCCCAAACCCAGGAACCCCACTCGGCCTTCCTGAGAACACTGGAAAATATGAAGATCTCTCCAAACACCATTATATTGGGCAACTTCAACTACCCTAACATAGACTGGGAGCATTACTCTAGCTCCAACATCCTAGCCCAAAGGTTCCTAGAATTTATAAACTCAAATGCTATGGAACAACTTGTTGCCACTCCCACAAGAGGGGAAAACATACTGGACCTGATCATCACCAACATGGGGACTCTATGCTCCAGACCAGAAGTGTATCCCTCACTGGTAAGATCAGACCATAAACTAATCTCACTAGATATTCACATCCCAACCCCAGCCCCTGCCCAGAAAACCACAGAGAAAAACTTCTCTAAAGCAAATTTCACACTCCTCAAAATAGAGGTAGAATCCGTCAAAGCACCCGAGCCTGTGGTAAATACGGCCCAGACCGCAGCATCCTTTATAAACACATTCTATGAACACCTTCAGGAATGCATGGATCATGCAATCCCAAATAAAACCAAGACCCAATCCTCCAAAGTTAGGCGTCCCGTCTGGTGGACCCCAGCCATAAACAAACTATACAATAGAAGGAGGAAGCTGCTACATGAGAGCAAAATCCCAAAAAGGGAAGGCATCTCTGATCAGTATTAGCAAAAAACTACGGGCACTCATAAAATCGTCTAAGGCCAGCTTTGAGAGAAAAATTGCACAGGACACTAAGGATAATCACAAGGCTTTCTTTAGTTGTGTTATGAACCTGGGTGGGAATTCCCAGATATGCTCAGAATTAGTCCAAAAATGACAAAAAATACACCGAACCCACAGACATTGCCAACATCCTAGCTGACCAGTTAAGTGCAAACTTCTCCCCCCCCTTCCCCACCAAAAGGGCAAATATCCCTCCCAGTAGTGTGCTGCCCCACTGACATCTCAGATGTTCAGGTAAGAGCCGCCCTTTCCAAAGCAAAAAACACACCATCAATGGGACCAGACGGTGTCCCGGGCTGTGTCCTACATGAACTCCAAGAAGAACTAAACCAAAACCGATTTCTTTGAACACTGGAAAATATGAAGGTCTCTCCAAACACCATTATATTGGGTGACTTCAACTACCCAAACATAGACTGGGAGCATTACTCTAGCTCCAACACCCTAGCCCAAAGATTCCTAGAATTTATAAACTCAAATGCTATGGAACAACTTGTTACCACTCCCACAAGAGGGGAAAACATACTGGACCTGATCATCACCAACATGGGGACTCTATGCTCCAGACCAGAAGTGTATCCCTCATTGGTAAGATCAGACCATAAACTAATCTCACTGGATATTCACATCCCGACTCCATCCCCTGCCCTGAAAACCACAGTGAAAAACTTCTCCAAAGCAAATTTCACACTCCTCAAAACCGAGGTGGAATCCTTCAAAGCCCCCGGGCCTGTGGAAAATACGGCCCAGACTGCAGAATCCTTTATAAACGCATTCTATGAACACCTTCAGGAATGCATGGATCATGTGATCCCAAATAAAACCAAGTCCTAATCCTCCAAAGGCAGACGTCCTGTCTGGTGGACCCCAGCCATAAACAAACTATACAATAGGAGGAGGAAGCTACTACATGATAGAGCAAAATCCCAAAAAGGGAAGGCATCTCTGATCAGTATTAGCAAAAAACTACGGACACTCATAAAATCGTCTAAGGCCATCTTCGAGAGAAAAATTGCACAGGACACTAAGGATAATCACAAGGCTTTCTTTAGTTATGTTAGGAACCTGGGTGGGAATTCCCAGATATGCTCAGAATTAGTCCAAAATGACAAAAAATACACCAAACCCACAGACATTGCCAACATCCTAGCTGACAGGTTCAGTGCAAACTATTCCCCCCTCCCCAACAAAAGGGCAAATATCTATCCCAGCAGAGTGCTGCCCCCCTGACATCTCAGATGCTCAGGTAAGAGCTGCCCTCTCCAAAGCAAAAAACACAGCATCAATTGGACCAGACGGTGTCCCGGGCTGCATCCTACATGAACTCCAAGAAGAGATAAACCCAAACATAAAACTACTGTTCAATCTCAGCCTTACTACAGGATATGTAACCAAAGAGTGGCACACAGCAACAGTGGTCCCTCTCCACAAAGGTGGTGCCTCAACGGATCCTGGAAACTATCGCCCCATAAGCCTGACTAGCTTGGTCTTCAAAGCTATGGAAAGGATCATCATGGACCTCATAAATAAAGATATTGGGGACCTACAGACACCGGATCCTACCCAGTTTGGCTTTGTTAAGGGCAGATCCTGCCTCTTAAACCTGGTTGATTTCTTTGAAATAGTCACTAAGGCCATTGACGAGGGGAAGGTGGTCCACACAGCCTACCTGGACCTCGCAAAAGCCTTCGATACAATACCCCACTCGGGCATTATAGATAAGCTGACCAGCTTAAATATAAACCCCTATGTCACTAGATGGGTTGCAAACTGGCTCAAGGACAGAACCCACATGGTTAGTATTGCTGGAGCCATGTCAGACTCCAAACCAGTTACAAGTGGCGTCCCACAATGCTCAGTCCTGGGACCTCTCTTGTTCGGTATATATTTCTCAGAGGTACAGGCCAACACGGAAGGACTGTGGCTGACCAAGTTTACAGATGACTGCAAACTGGGTGCCATAATCGACACTCCAGCCGACACAAGCATCCTCCAAAAGGGCCTCATAGAAACAGACAACTGGTGCCAGAGCCATGGCCTCAAGCTAAACGCCAAAAAGTGTATAGTCATCCCCTTTGGCAAAAACAAAGTGCCCACAAATTATCACATAGGTGGTAATCCATTAAGTACAGAAGTAGTAATTAGGGACCTGGGGACCCAAGTTGATAGCAATCGCTCATTTGACAACCCCGTGGCCAAAGTGGTTAGAAAAACATTTTATATAGCCCACCTAATCATGAAGGGATTCACATCTAGATCAGGGGAGGTCATCGTGCCTCTTTACTCATCACTCATCAGGCCCATTATTGAGTACAATGCCCCTTTTGGGATGTACCTTACCAGACACCTGCAGCAACTGGAAAGACCCCAAAAGTACCTCACCAAGAGGATCAAAGGGCTCAAACAGATGCCATATGCTGCCCGGTTAAAGAAACTCCAGCTCTACTCAGTGGCATACCATCTGCTCAGAGGCGATCTGTGCCTGACGTATAAAGCCATGTCCAACCCGGAATTAATGGACATGTTGCACCTCAGAAAATCCAAATCCCATCAAGCTCGAGAGACTTGAACCTCAGCTCTGAAATAAATAGGACATGCTGGAGGGACAGATTCATAACCCAGAGGCTCCCTTCACTCTAGAATAAAATCCCAGTCAAGGTTAGGCAGAGTCCCTCATTGACTCTCTTCAAGAGGAATCTTGATGAGTGGATGGGAGATAGTAGGTTTACCCCAGGTATCACTTCTGTGTCACTGTTAGACAGAGGCACAGTATACTAACCTCGAAAAAGGGCATAGCAAAATTCATTTAAAATGGGTGGCGAAAGCCAAACACTCTGGCTAGGCTTATAAATGCCCTAGGGCAGACAGCCTAGTATGAACCTATGATCCTATTAAAACTGCATTTGTATTTAGTGTAACCCTGATAATTTGTTAATGGAAATTGTTTTTGTTAAGTAATGACTTGTCACTAGTTTTTTATATGTCTATTAGCTTATTGGTTAATTTAAGTCATGTGATGAGGAGAGGGAATTTTAAATAGCTTGATATTTTTATTTTTTGTATTATGAATAAGTCTTGATACATACAGACAAAAGTGCTTAAACACTTTCAGCTACAAATTATGTGCCTTCTGTTTTCCCACCTATGTTTGGATTTGGTTTATAGATGCTTGGTTTTTCGTACAATACATTACAGCAGTTGCACAGTTATTGACGTGTGTTTTTTGAAATTAAGCAGATACAGAGGGCTGTACTGAATGTAGGTGTTCTTGCTGGTGTAGCTATATTTATATGACTTCACAATATATGTATGTATTACTATGTCATGCCATAAGTTTCAAGGGTTCCATATGGTCTGCTAGGGAGACATGGCATGACCAACTACCGTCCAGTTGTTTGTACATACACAGCCATGACTCATGGTTCTGTGCATTTCACAGTACATTGTGTTATGCTGTCACATGTGGTATCATTTATACATGATGGGTGAAGACGGACAGAACTGTGAACTTCAAATACCCCAATAGTCCTAAGATTGTAACATGTTGGTCTCTGCAGTTGCAAATGCATGAAAGTGCATTATGTAATGTTTTTGTGTCCCTTCCTCCAACATTTTACATGTCATAATGAAGCTTTACTATCCATGATCTGTGTATGTATGACAATACAGACATGCATACTCATATATACACAGATGTATCTTTTTATAAATAGAGATATATAAAATGTATAGATTTTACTAAATAAAATAGTGCATGGGGCAACAGATTTGCATTCTGCCAAGTGTGTGAGCATGCTCAGTGGCATTTTGGCTTGTTTGCATGCTGCCTATCAACTCCCAAATAGGAGGCATACTGCTGACACCTGAGATTTCCTGTTGCATAAACTGACTCCATCCCACAACTACATGTACTCCAGGCAGAGAGTCCAAGATGACTTGAAAAACTCCAATCTGGATCTACCTACATACCCAGTTCCTCACTTAATCTACAGTTTTAAACACTGTGTGCTCTGTTTAATAATCTCCTTTCTCTTTCTGTCATCCAAATGTCATATGCTTACTTTTGGATGTATTTAATAACATCTGATGCTCATGCGGCCCAGTTCTTGGGCAAACATGCCCAATCTGTAACACATTTAAACAGTATACCCAATCTCAAGCCATCCGCATACAGACTGTAGAACAATTGTGATGTGAAAGATAGGTCTTCATTTAACTGTCATAAAGGTTGGGGCCTAGTACAAACTCTAACCATAAATATCACTTGTCCAAGTACTGTATGATAGTTGCTATTTATTTATTTAACATTTGGTTACCGAAAAAGTCCGACGGGACACAGGTCCATTTTCAGAGGAGACCCAGGGAGAAGAGCTCCAACAATATGAAAAATAAACATTATACCACAAGAAAATTACAGAGTACAGGGCAACAAAGAAACAACACATAGCAAAATATAAATAACCAAAAGAGATGACATCTTAGCAATTTTAACAAAGTTTGTACATCAAAGCGTATACGGTATTATACAAACTAGACTAGCATATATATTAGAAAGCACAGTATGATATTTTTGAGGGCTTGAAATGATTTGAGGTAAGTATATACAGGGAAGGAAGAAGGCATAATAGGATAGTACTACAAAGTGTAGATCTAAAGAAAGTCAGAGGGTATGTATAAAAAGTGGAGAATATAGTTAGTCAGGTAGGTAGGAAGAGCAAAGCCAGGACGTTTCTAAGTGAGTAAATAGAAGTTTTTTTAAATTGTACTATGGTGCAGATGGAAGTGATGGAAGTGGGTAGTTTATTCCATATTTTAAGAATGATGTTAGAGAAAAAGACTGATGTTAGAGAATAAGGATTCTCCAGCTGAGTTGTTAGCTTTGGTGGATTTAACTAGGAGTTTGTCACTGGAACGGAATGTTCCAGTGGTGGTATATGGTTGCATTAGATCTTGAAGGGCTGGGGTTTTATCTGGGTCATGAAGTTTTTTTTTGGTTGAAGGTTAGTTGCTTGTATTGGAGGAGCTGAGAAAGTTCTAGCCAGTTTAGTTGTCCAAGGGAATTTGGCTATTTTATTGTAACATGAGTCCAGGTCTGATTTGTGTAGGTTTAGTATAGGGGGGGCGTAGAGTATGCTGACAGGAGTTGTGTCCAGGCAATGGTAGCTTTTGTAGACCTGGTTAAAAATTCTCATTTTTGTAAAGGAGGCCTAATTTTTATGAACCGTTTTGATAGTTTGGGCTATGTGGATATCAAATTTTAGATTGTTGTCAATTTTTACCACTAGGTGGAAGCAACGATGGCACAGTGGTAGCAATGTTGCCTCACAGCAAGAGGTTCTCCTGTTCGATTCTCAGCTGGAGTGCCTTCTGTGTGGAGTCTGCATGTTCTCCTCGCTGTCGAGTAGCCTCCGAAAGACATTCGTGAATGGGCGTGCCTTCGCTGAAGGTTGGGCATTGGGCTGGCAACTCGGCACCATAAAAAAAAATCTACTGCCAATCATTAGTGGACCGGAGTCCTGCTGTGGTGACCCCTAACCGGGAAAAGCTGAAAAGGCAAACAGCAGTTTGGTATGTATCACAGGGGTAACAATAATTTTGTTTTTGGACTCTAGGGTGAAATCTGGGAGTTTTGTAGGTGCTCTTGAGGAGTAGAAGAGGAGAAGTTTGGTTTTATTCGGGTTTAGAATGAGTTGATAATTGGTAAGCCAGGATTCTACTGATAGAAACGAGTTCTGGGTTATAGTGTGGAGGTCCTGTATGGTTGGGGTACACCAAATGAGGGTAGAGTCATCTGCATATTATATCACAGATGCTTGGTGAGTGGAGGTGTAAAGATGGTTGTTAAAGAGGGAGAACAGTGGTCCTAAGATTGACCCTTGTGAGACACCTAGGGAGACTGGGAAGAGAGTGGACAGGTGATGTTGCCACATTACAGCCTGTTGTCAATCTGATAGGTAGTTTTGGAACCAGGTAACAGTGGAAGCACTAAGGTTTAGGGAGAAGAGGACTTTGATCAGTTTGTTGTGATTTAGCATATCGAATGCTTTGGACAGATGTAAAAATATGGCAGATATGAATTGCCCTGAATTTCTAAGTTGGTTGACTGTATTAGTAAAAGACACAAGGGCTGTGGTTGTACTATGATGGGGGAAAAATCCATGTCTTGTGATTGATAATAGATTGTGGATGTTAAAGTAGTTCATAAGTTGAGTATGGACCGCCCTCTCTAGGATTTTGAATAGGGGTGATAGAATAGCGATTGGGCAGTAGCTGCTAAAATCGGTTGAGTTTCCTCCTTTGTGAAGGGGTATTATATGGGATTTTTTCCATATAGCAGGTACTATGCACTCTAACATAGATCTGTTTATGAGTATGAGTAAGCTATTCCATTGCAGCTACTTTCAGAAAATCAGCTAGTAGTTTGTCTGTGGCTAAGGTAGTTGGTTTTAGTTTGAGCAGAACTTTTCGTACAGTAAAGTGTACTGTGTTACTGGTTGTAGTGTAAATAGACTGAGGTTGTTTTGAGAGGGTTTACTGAGATGGGGAGTTATTGGGGCATGGCTATTGGAGTTGTTGTTTGTATTGGCTATTGCTAGTATTGTTTCTGTAAAATAAGTATTAAATTGTGTTGCTATGTTTTTAAGTGGTAGAGGTTGGAGTGAGTGTGGAGGTTTGGCCTGGAGATAGTATGTTATTAACTACAGCCCAGAATTGTTGTATGTTATTATGGTATTGGTCTTGAATATTGTGGGAAATGATTTTGTCCTGTTTGATGAGTTTTTTTAACTTTATTATGTAGTTCCAGAAATGTTAGTTTTGTGAACTGAGTTTTGTGTTATTGTTCCCAGGCTTTATCCCTAGTTTTGAGAAGGGAATGGCATTCCTTGCTCAACCAGGATGCGTAATTGGCTCAAAATCTAATGGTTCTGGAGGGAGCATAACAATCTAGAATCTCTAAAACAGTTTTATTAAATGAGTTGACTGATTCATCTAGGGGTGGCTGTTTGATAGATTCTCTTTTACAGCTTTAGCTTTTTAAGGCTGAGATGAACTTTTGTGGGTTGAAGGATTGTTTGTTTCTGATTGCACAGTAAGAGGTGTGGTTAGTTTGGAAGGTGCAGGCGCGCATGAGAAAGGCTGGCAAGTGGTCGTTTAGGCCATCTGGAAGACAACCTGCCTGAGATGTTATTGAGGGATTGTTAAGCAAAAATCTAGTCAAGGATAGACTGGGGTTTGGTAGTTTTGTCAGTTCTTGTAGAGGATGTGATAAGTTGTGTAAATCCATGAAGGTTAATGTGAGATGATGGGTTCAGAGGTGCAACAGTCTTGCCAGTCAATATTGAAATCACCCAGCAGGACAGTTTCTTCTGGGTATGTATTAGAGGCCCAGTGAAGTATGTTTTCTAGTGTGTGGATATTATTTCCTGGTGGGATATACCTGCCTATGATGTTAATGAACTTTTTTGGGTTGGTTTTTAATTTAGTAAAGTTAAGTTCTATATTTCCAAAGTCGGGGCTGTTATTTTCCAGATAGTCTAATGCTAGATGTTCTTTAAACAAAATTGCAACACCCCTCCTTTTTTGTTTGACCTATCCTTGCTTACTGTATTGTATCCTGGGGCTACAATTTCATTATTGCAGATGTTGGGTTTTAACCACGTTTCGGTTAATCGGACAATGTCAGGAGTATAGAGGGAGAGTAAAGCATGCAGGTCATGTACTTTATTCACAATAATACTGACATTCATACTGAGAAACAGCATGGAAGATTTATCATCTTTTTTGTGTGGTAGTCTGATGTTCCCAGGGGCTGGGTTGGATATTGTATCTGGTGGGGGGACAAGGATTGGGGTGTATGTCTCAAGAGCAGTTTAGCTCCTTTGCAAGGTGTAGTAGGACTTTTGAAAAATTGTATTATAGTTTAGAGTGCTTATAATAGGTATGTGATTTATTTATAGTGGGTAGGAGTCTATATGGTTGGCAGTCTAGAGCGTTGGAGTGGAGTTCTGAGACTATGGTGTGGTTGGGCTATCAGGGAGAGATACAAAGGAGGTTTGATATGGAAGGTTATCAATTGAAGCTGGTGGATACTTTAGAGCTGTTAGCAAGGACAAGAGAACAGTGCAGTTGAGATGAGTAGTAAAAATACTAAATTTAGGTTCTTATTAGAATGTCGCGGTGATAGCGTTGTTACCTCACAGCAAGAAGTTCTCCCGTTCGATTCTCTGCTTGGCTTGGGAGTGCCTTCTGTGTGGAGTCTGCATGTCCTCCCCGCAGTTGGCTAGCATTCGAAAGACATGCGTGTGTATTGGGCGTGCCTTCAATGAAGGTTGGGCGTTGAGCTAGCACCTCGGCATTTCGTAAAAATCTACTGCCAATCATTAGCGGACCGGAGTTCTGCTGTGGCGACCCCTTACCAGGAAAAAGCCGAAAGACAAACAACATTAGGATGGTTCATTTTTAGAGGAAATGTCTTTTTATTGTATATAGTTTAGCTCTGTTTGGGTGAATCTTTAAATGCGGATTGAAAAATATTGTATTTGGGTAGGGGTGCTCATAAGATGGTTAGTGGTTAGGTGGGGAGTTGGTATATAAATTGCTAGTCTGTACGGTGCAATTAGATAATGAAAGTGAAGGTTCCCAAGTAGATGGGTTGGGTGTTATCTGGTATCCGATTACTGGAAGGTGAATTTTTGATGTAGTTACAGTGGAGACTGTATCCTATTTGATGGATAGTGAAGAGTAGGAGTGGATGGGGATGTATACATATAATTGAAATGGGGGTAGGGGAGCAGAGTGGAGGCTGAGTAGAGTGAGAGTGGAACAGAGAGGGCCAAAACACAGTCGGTAGTTTGGCCAAATGCAGAAGAGAAAAATCTATCAATAGCAATATTACATGCAACTGAGAGTCTTTTGCCAAACTGTGTAAAAACTCAATGTCTGTGGAAGAATATAAGCGCGGTTTACTTTTTAATTTATTTTTGTTTTAATTAATTTTATTTTGTTTGGTTGTACTTTTCTTACCTGGGACAAGAGTGGAGAGACTAGGTGAGTAAAGCCAGGTATTGATAATGTATGAAGTGAACCCCTTGGTTTAGAAAAAAGAGAGGAGACAGGCAGCAAAGTCAGCCTTTAGCACACTTTCCTGAAGTGAGTTAGGTGCCAATGTGATAGAGACTAGGGAGAGAGATGCATACTCACTGGGGTGGAAGAAAGGTGGTAGTGATGGGGGGGGGGGTTAATGAGCAGAGAAATACATATGCATGCTACAGACTAGATTAATTTGCACACAAAAAAAAAAGCTTTTATCACCAGGTGAGGAAGAAGGAATTGGAACAAATACATAAAGCTTGTGATGGTGTTTTTCTATTTTTGTTGGTTTCCTCCCATCCTTGGGTTGACAGCAATCCTTGTATCACTTTGAGGGTCAGCAGATAAAATGTCAGCCAAGGATATTCAAAGGGGGGTTGAGGTCACTGTTTTGTGTAGTTGACTACTGTAAAACAAAACAGATGTAATGAAAATAAAATTGTGAGCTTAAGGTGGTAAACAAATACTAAATCTCTAGAAAAGAGCAATTAATGGGGGGGGTAGTGAATATTAGGGGCAAGCAGAAAGAGTGAAATAGAAGGCAAAGGATTGATAGAGACAGACAGAGGAAATTAAAAAGAGTGAAAGTTGCAGGCTAGAGGGTGAGAATGAGAAAAGGTTGAAGGCCTGGAGAGAGGACTCCCAGGTTTACAGGTAGCAGTAGAAAGGAAGACGAGCAAGCCTTGAGGAGCTAGAAAGGAGAGTAGCTTAGTTTACAACACATATGGAGAAAGGGGCATTTAAATAGATGCTAGGAGGGTGGAAAACCACACAGATAATAGAAGAATGATCAAGGGAAGCATGCGTTTAACATTTGGAGTATGCAAAAGCCTTCTTCTTTCAGCTTTTCCCAGTTAGGGGTCGCCACAGCGGATCACCTGTCCGCTCATGATTGGCAGTGGAGTTTTATGGTGTTGATTTGCCAGCCCGGCTCCCAACCTTCCACAGAAGGCACACACACACACACACACACACACACACTCACCTAGGGCCAATTTAGAGTGTCCAATCTGCCTACAGCATATCTTTGGGATGTGGGAGGAAACCGGAGCACCCGGAGGAAACCCACGTGACCACAGGGAGGACATGCAGACTCCGCACAGAAGGCACCCCAGCCAAGGATCGAACTGGAGAACCTCTTGCTGTGAGGTGGCAATACTAACCACTGCACCACCGTGGCCGCCCCTGGAGTATGAAAAAGTAAGAAAACAAAACATTGTAAGGTCAAGGGACGCTAGCATTTAGGTAAAATAAGCAGAAGGAACAGAGAATGGAGTTGCCAGAACCCAAATTCTACATGCAGGAATTCTACAATATAAACAGATTACGGCTTCTAAATTGTACAACAGTAAACAAGAAAGCAGCAGTTAATAAAGCACAGATCTGGAGAAAGGGGCCTTTAAGTAGGCACTGGGAGGGGAGAAAGCACACAGGTAAAAGCAGAATGGTCAAGAGAAGCAAGTGTTTACTCAAAAAATTGGAGTAGGCAAAAGGAAGAGAGAATACAGAACATGGCAAGGTCAAGGGATGCTAGTGTTTCGTCAAGCTGCAATAAACAGAAGGAAGAGAATGCAATTGCCAGTACCCAATTACTATATACAGAATTTCTACAATATAAACAGCTGATGCCTCCCAATTGTACAGCAAAACAATAAACAAGCATGCAGCAGTTAATAAAATGGACAAGATTTCAGCATTTTTCAGCAGATAATACACAGTGCTAGGTTTCAGCATAAATCAAATGAAATCAAGCAGTTAAAGATTAGCGACAGTACTATCCAACAAACAAGTCAAATGGGCAACTTCTCTGAAGGTCTACACACTGGCAGAGTATAAAACAACACACTAGCAGAGTATAAAACAACTGCCTGGAAGTCTGTTTTGTTTCAGAAAAAGACAAACACAAGCAGGACAGTACAGGTAAGGCACAAGGACTAAGAAGCCCAGTGTGTGAGCCTGCTTGTTCCTAGTCTTAGCACAGTAAACACATTAGGTACGTGTACATTTACCAACTGGCAGTTACAGGCCAACAGCAGTGTTACATCTACCAGCTTGTAATTACAGGCCAACAGCAGTATTACACAGCAAGTATACGGTAGGCAGGAAGCCAGTACTGAAACAGATAAAACTAGAGCAGCAATATCATTCCTAGTATCCTTATTCAATTAGTTAAACATGCCCAGTATAGAGAACAAATTAAGCTCTTCTCTACCCTCTCTTACTTATAACTTGTGTATATGATGGCTTAGTGAGAGATAATTGAACAAGTCAGTTCAATGCAATGACTTACGTGGCAAGCACACAGTTTCTCGGAGGGCCAGGGGCTTTGATGGGACCAGAGACAAGAGAAAGTTTAAAAGAAGGCACCAAACCATTTTGAGGTACTAAGTGAACTCTGGTGAGCAACCCGGGGAGGGGTCAGAAGGGAGTGGTGAGTATAGAGGGAGGGGAAGCAGGGGTTAGAGAAGTTTAAAGGCATTTAAAGGGGCAGAGGAATAGGAAAGAAGTGTTAAAAGAAACAATTTAAAGTGGCAGGGGGGAAGCAAATGTTAGAAGAAATAGTTGAAAGGAAAGGGGATAATAAAGTGATGAAGTTTTACAATGAAACAAGGTAGAGGGGGGACTATCAGTGGGGCTTGAACTTAGGTTTATCACTGAAAAAAGTGTTTAGAGTGGAGAGACTAGTTGAGTAAACCCAGATGCTGATAATGTATGAAGTGAACCCTTGGTTTAGAAGAGAGCGGACAGAGACAGCAAAGTCTTAGTCTTAGCACACTTTCCTGAAGTTAGTTAGGTGCCACAGTGATACAGAGATTAGGGAGAGAGATGCATACTCAGTGGGGGTGGAAGAATGGTAGTGGTGATGGTGGGGTTAGTGAGCCAAGAAATATGTGTGCATGCCACAGCCTAGATTAATTTGCACAAAAAAAAAGAAAAACATGCAAGGCCATGTCAAACCCTGAGCTGTTGGACATGCTCCACTTAAAGAAATCCCAATCCCTCAGAGCCACACGCTCCAGGGATCTAAACCTTGTCATCACAATGGACAAAACATGCTGGAGGGATAGGTTCCTGACCCAGAGACTCCTCATACTCTGGAATAGACTGCCCATACATGACAAGCAGAGCACCTCATTGGCCCTCTTCAAAAGGAACCTTGATGATTGGATGGGAGATAGGAAATTCACCCCGGGGATCATGTCAGTCGCCCTGCTAGACAGGGGTCCAGAGAAGTAAATATTGTGGGAAGAAATATCCAGGGAATTGTTATGGCTAGGCTTGCATAGGCCCTAGGGCCAATAGCCTACTACCAACCTATGAACCTATGAAAAAGAAAAAAAAAAGCTTTTAACATCAGGTGAGGAAGAAGCAATTGGGAACGTACATAAAGCTTGTGATGGTGTTTTTCTTTTTTCATTAGTTTCCTCTGTCCTTGGCTAGACAGCAATACTTGTATCACTTTGAGGGTCAGTAGATAGAATGTCAGCCAGGTATATTGGGGGGGGGGGGGGGGGTTGAGGTCACTTTTCCTTGTAGTTGACTAGTGGCAAGCACACAGTTTCTCGGAGGGCCAGGGGTTTTGTTGGGACCAGAGACAAGAGAAAGTTTAAAAGAAGGCACCAAAGGATTTTAGAATACTAAAGAATGCAGTTATCAATCTTCTCTAGAGTGCATCAATACCTAGCTGTTCTCATGTAGTGATCACTGTGGTGGATATGGGTCTTTCAGTTCAGCATGAATCACATCACAGTGCAATCCTTCTTTCACACCTGTTATTATATTTATACTACATCATGTTGCAGGAGGTATTGGATGTATTTTCTACATACACATGCTGATGTATGTTTTTATGTCCCTGCCTTTACAATTCTGCTAATAAGTTATCCATTAGTGATGCTGTACTTATTAAATAGGTCTTTGAACCATGGCACAGATGCACGTGTAATGACTATGTGAAATCGAATCATATTAGTATAGCACGCACAGAGACAGTCTGTAAAAAGATATATGTACTGCTGCTTCACATGTATCTTCTTCTGCTTTTGGATGTTCCCATTAGGGGTCACCACAGTGGATCATCTGTTTCCATTTCTTCCTGTCCTCTGCATCTTGCTCTGTCACACCAGCCACCTGCATGTCCTCTCTCACCACATCCATAAACCTTATCTTTGGCCTTCCTCTTTTCCTGTTACCTGGCAGCTTCATCCTTAGCATCTTTTTCCCAATATACTCTGCATCCCTCCTCAGCACATGTCCAAACCAACATAGTCTTGCCTCACTGGCTTTGTCTGCAAACCTTCTAACCTGGGCTGACCCTTCAATATACTGATTCCTAATCCTGTCCACCCTCGTCACACCCAGTGCAAATCTTAACATCTTTAACTCTGCCATGTCCAGCTCTGACACTTGCCTTTTTGTCAGTGCCACTGTCTCCGACCCATATAACATAGCTGGTCTCACTACCCTCTTGTAGACCTTCCCTTTCACTCTTACTGATAGTTATCTGTCACAAATCACTCCTGACACTCTTCTCCACCCACTCCATTCTGTCTGTACTCTTTTCTTCACCTCTCTTCCATACTCACCATTACTCTGAACTGCTGATCGCAAGTATTTAAACTCATCCACCTTCACCACCTGTACTCCCTGCATCCTCACCATTCCTCTATCCTCCATCTCATTCACACATATATTCTGCCTTAGTCCTGCTGACCTTCATTCCTCTTCTCTCTAGAGCATATCTCCACCTCTCCAGGGTCTCCTCCACCTGTTCCCTACTCTCACTACAGATCACAATGTCATCAGCAAACATCATAGTCCACGGGGACTCCTATCTGATCTTGTCTGTCAACCTGTCCATAACCATTGCAAATAAGAAAGGGCTCAGAGCTGATCCTTGTTGTAATCCCACATCCACCTTAAATGCATCCGTCACTCCCACCGCAAACCTCACCGGTGTCACACTACCCTCGTACATATCCTGTACCACTCTTACATACTTCTCTGACACTCCTGACTTCCTTATACAATACCACAACTCTTCTCTAGGCACCCTGTCATATGCTTTCTCTAAGTCCACAAAGACAAAATGCAACTCCTTCTGACCTTCTCTGTACTTCTCCATCAATACTCTCAGAGAAAACATTGCATCTGTAGTGCTCTTTCCCGGCATGAAACCATACTGCTGATCACTAATCATCACCTCCCTTAACCTAGCTTCCACTACTCTTTCCCATAACTTCATGCTGTGACTGATCAATTTAATCCCTCTGTAGTTACTATAGCTCTGCACATCACCCTTATTCTTAAAAATCGGTACCAAAACACTTTTTCTCCATTCCTCAGGCATCCTTTCACTTTCCAAGATTTGATTAAACAATCTAGCTAAAAACTCCACTGCCATTTCACCTAAACACCTCCATGCTTCCACAGGTATGTCATCTAGACCAACAGCCTTTCCATTCGTCATCCTCTTCATAACTATCCTTACTTCCTCCTTGCTATTCCATTGCACTTCCTGATTCACTATCCGCACATCATCCAACCTTCTCTCCCTCTCATTCTCTTCATTCATCAACCCCTCAAAGTACTGTTTCCATCTGCTCAACACACTCTTCTCACTTGTGAGTATGTTTCCCTCATTATCCTTTATCACCTTTACCTGCTGCACATCTTTACTAGTTTGGTCCCTCTGTCTAGCCAATCGGTACAGGTCCTTTTCTCCCTCCTTAGTGTCCAACCTTTCATACAACTCTTCATACGCCTTATCCTTAGCCTTCACCACCTCTTTCTTTGCCATGCACATCATCTCCTTATACTTCTGTCTACTTTCTTCATCTCTCTGACAATCCAACGTCTTCTTCGCCAGCCTCTTTCTCTGTATACTCTCTTGTACTTCCTCATTCCACCATCAGGTCTCCTTGTCCTCCTTCCTCTTTCCAGATGTCACACCAAGCACCTTTCTAGCCATCTCCCTTACTATCTGTCCTGTAGTTACCCAGCTTTTTGATAACTCTTCACTGCCACCCAGTGCCTGTCTTAACTCTTCCCTGAACTCCACCTCACAATTACCCTTTTTCAGTTTCCACCATTTGATCCTTGGTGCTTCCCTCACACTCCTCCTCCTCTTCTTGATCACCAATGTCATCCTACAAACCACCATCCTATGCTGCCTAACTACACTTTCCCCTGCCACCAATTTACAGTCTCCAATCTCCTTCAGACTGGCCCTTCTACATAAGATATACTCCACCTGTGTGTATCTCCCTCCACTCTTGTATGTCACCCTGTGCTCCTCCCTCTTGATAAAATACGTATTCATAGGTTCATAGATTAGTACTAAGCTAACTGCCTTTAACCAACCATTTTAATGGTGTCCTGTGTCCTCTCAAGCCCTCACCTTGTGATTGCAAAGAAAAACAAACACCAACCAAGCCACTATCCCCCCTTCACCACAGCCATGCTATTTCACATGTATAATAATCACATATGTCAGAATTAGAACCCTTGACACAAACTTACTTGCCTTATTGCTTTGAGCTGCAGAGGCTGGAATCATTCATCATACCATCATCTGCATAAATACGTACTGTGCTATTTTCAACTAAATTACACATGAAATTTATGTTCAGATTGTGCATTACTGTACTGATGTTGTGTGGCATACTACCTGTGTGAAAGTTCGCACTACATAACTTTAGTGTTATGGCAGTTACATGTGGATAGTGCTGTTTTGTGGCATGGGGAAGTAATGTACATGTTCTGCCAGGACACACAGTAGTCTGTCAGTTAACCCCCCTTTCCAACATGTCCCTTGAATGATGTACCAGTAATAATCCATGCATGAAGCCTACTGACTACAAATGGTGACATGTTAGTGGAATGGTTGTTGGTAGTTCCATGTGGATGTACTCTCTGTCCAAATATGCCAGTATAGTAGCCTGCATATTGTACCCGGTCCATGGCTATAATGATCTAACATAACAATCCACTATAATACTGTGTATGTTATGGACTTACCTATCAAGTGCAGCACTTGACAAGACTGTATGTCAGGGCTGACACTGTCTGTTGCAAGAAGTACACAACCAATACATGAATAGGTACAGGATATGTGAGATAGCTGGCATCACTGTACACAACCAATACATGGATAGGTACAGGATGTGTGAGATAGCTGGCATCACTGTTACTATTTGTATGTGAGTAGGAGTGAGGTGTTACTCCCTAGGTCCCTAGGCTGTCAATGAATGTGCTATGTGTTGTCTCTTAGCCAAAGCCATGGTATACTGGGCATGCCTATGTCTGCCTACAGGGACATGAGCAGAGGGTTCTTTCTCTGAATCCTCCTGTGACTGTGGCTGTGGTGACCTCGGTACTGGTGGGGCTGTGTATCCCTTCCCTTTGCTGATCCTGCTGCAGCTGCTTCTGCAGGATCATATTGTGTAGCATAGCACATACTGTGAATATCTGTGCACATGTGGCTGAGGTATACTGCAAGGCTCCACCAGATATTTCGAGGCACTGGAACCATGTCTTCAGGAGCACAAACACATGCTCTATGATGTTCCTTGTTTGTGCGTGTTCCCCATTATGGTATTCTTCTGTGGGTGTGTCTGCATTTCTGATGGGTATCATCATCCACAGTTCCAGGACGTAGCCAGCTTCCCCCAGTAAATGGCCCTGTAGGATGTCCCCCCTGGCAAACATCTTTTTCAGCTGTGATGTGTGCCAGATATGGGAGTCAGGATTGTCAGCACACATTCTCAAGATAACCCCCTAGGAATTGCATACGGTTTGGCAGTTGACGGAGTGGTATCCCTTGCAGTTAACATAGATTGTACCCTGCTCACCAGGTGGTGCCTTGATGTGTATGTGAGTGCAATTTATAGCACCCAGTACTTCAGGGAAATGTGCTACACAGTAGAAGTGTTGCATAGTGGTGGCCCTCACCTCAGGGTCAAGGGGAAAAGATAAGTCCTCACTGGTATCTGGAAGCATAGCATCCAGAAATTCATGGAGTAACCTGGATGCAGATGGCTGAGAGACCCCCATCATGTCCACAGTTGGTATTTGAAATGTATCTGTAGCTAGTGTCCAAAGGGCTACACGGACCTTAGTTTCCACTGTGATGGGTTCCTCTCTGTTATCTCTGGCTCTGAGTTGAGGGTGGCAGAGCTCAGTGAGCTGTTATAGTATGTCCCTGTCCACCCTGTAGCGCTCTACAGTCTCCAGCTCATGTAGCTCCTGGTATGTTACCCTGGGCCTGAACACTGTTCTCCTCAGCCTAGGCCTATGGTCATCAGCACCAGCAGCTTTGACTTCAGCCTCTAACACATGCAGATGTAGAATAGCTGCAGCAGCCCTAGCATTTTGCAGTTTTAAATTCCCAAGTTTGTACTCCACTGGTTCAGAGTATTGAGGGAAAAACGGAATGTAGAGTGCATGCATACTTTATACAGTTCTGATGTAGGCCCATCATGTGGGATTGGCTAATCTGGTTGCATGCCAGCTGCTTAGAGTATAATTAACATGATTTTAAGGCCCTAGTTATTTGCACGCCATGTAGCTTTGCATATAAAAGTAAATATTCTCAATTGAATATTTCCGGTTTTAATTGATAGCTTCCTACTTCAACACTGTGCCTTGGGTGATGGGGAGGTTGTGCGAACATGCTTAGCTACATGGTGTGCTGCAAAAACACATGCAGCTAGCACAAAATGTGCTAAAAGTAAATATGACACGCCCCTTATGATATCCACATTCACTGTGAATGACAACACCATGTAGGAGCCTACATGAAAGGGATCTGCAGACATGGGTGCTCATTTTAGCAATTCAACAAATTTACCTCATTTGCTTACATATTTGTGCTGACAGCCTGGAAACTAAACAGGTCATACCCATATGTGCTAGGCAACAGCATGAATGCACCATTATATAGACCTGATGCAAGGTCCTACAGTACATTTCTGCGGCACACATTTAATCATTTTTTTTTTTGCATTAAGAGCATTTTGTACCATGGTGCATAGTGCAAAGAAGTGGAGATTTATTTAAAAAATTATTATTTATTATGCATTTCCCCATGCATTTTTCCACATCCACAGTGTATTTCTCCCCAGAACTCCTTGAGTTATGCCCATATTTGTAAGCATTTTCATCCTCTACTGTCCATTGAGACTCCTGTATGTGAAAAATGTCTGCGTACAACAATACAGAAACTGAGTCTACACAGATGATTTTCTGGCTGTTGGATGGCTACCACTGCCTAATGTACATATAATTCACCTGCTTATGCAGGGATTTCTATTACACAGATCTTTTCTTGTTCGCATGTGTTTGTGCACCTCTGAGAGAGGCTTACTGAATCTTATATTGTTCATGCTATAGTATTCATTGCGCTGTGATGCATACATGAAATAAAAATTACGTAGGGTTTATTGAATTCCCCCTGTAATCCAGGTATCTTACATACAGCCTTCAATGTGGGTAAAATTCAGATGGAAAAATAAATTTCATCTCCCATGTCCATATCACTAAACTGGTGAACAGAGACACACAGGGAGTGTCCTTAGGAATGCATTTAATTTGTTTGTTAACCTCACCCTCAAAAAAGGTAACATTATTATCCAAAATTAGGTTCATACAATGCATAATAAAGCTATTTTTAACTGTAGTAAGTGTAGTACGGTATAATTGAAAAAATTCTAAACCAGTGTCTTTAGGGAATACTTGCAAATAAATCAGTGTCATTCACAGTAAAAAAGAGGGTATTTGCTTTCAGCAAATGAAAGTCAACCAAGAAAATCCCATGAATCTCTCAAAATGTGTGTATTTTTGTGTAGACCTATCAAAAGCACCCAGGCATTTGTTTTAGATCTCTGTGCTGCTGCTATTGGTCTAGAGTGGCAGGGGGGATTACAATACTTTTGTGAACTTTAGAGGTTCTGAAAATCATTGGAATCACAGGTTTTGAGGTCTTTAAAAAATCATATAAAGAAACGTTGATAGCATTCTGTGTTACCATATATGCTAATTGCAGATCTATGTTTCTAAAAGCTAAGTTAACTTTATTTCTTGAACTATGTTAAATAGTTTCATTCTGAAAAAAGCAAACATGTCAGTACTATAGTCAATGGCATCATAAATGAAGTTTGGAACAAACTAAGTTGTCCCGGGACATCTTCATGTGGGGGGGGTTAGGTTAATATTAAGGGGAGTCAAGTGGGTTGGGCAGGTGAAAGGGTTAAGTGGAGGCAGGGATGGCTGGAAGGAAGTGAGATAATGATGGGGAGGGACTTAAGAGGTTTAGTCTAGTGTAGATGGGTTAAGCAGTCACATTTTGGCGTGAACTTGCTATAGCAGGTATTCGCCCATGACGACCTGGTGGTTCTATGGAGCAGGTAGGCCGTGGATGGTGAGTGGGTGGCATGAGGGCAAGGTAAAGTTTAGTTAAGTAGCCATGTTCAGTAGAGGTAGTTGGTGCTGAGTTATTTTGTTACCCGACTAGAGTAGTTGTTGGAGTGTGATACCTGAATGGGGAGAATCGTTGGTGGGTGGTTTGATTTTCAGACCAGATTAATTTGGTGTGTGGTATTCACGGGGTGGTGTGCAGGTTGTGGTGTTGGAGGGTTGGATCTGTAAAGTTCTCCTTGTGTGGTGTGCTCGGTTCCCAGGGATGCAGTTGTGTGATAGGCCTCAAGGGCTCATGGTGGCCTTCATGTTTGTGTCCATTGGTGGGTTTGTGAGTGGGCAGATGGTTGCGTGCGGCTAGCAGGTGGGTGCCTGGCAATAGACCATTTGTATGGTTGTATTGCATTGGCTACTTAATTGGGGGACTGAGTTGCAGTTTGCAATATTATTTGGTGTCGAAATCAGAGCGCAATTAATGCATTCTTCCAGTTCTGGGGGTTGCGGCAGGGGCCTTGAGGAGGTTGTTCGCTCGGGGGAGGTGTTCTGTGTCTAATGAGGTGAAGGTCAATGGTGTAATGCTTTTTGGTGTTCTCCAGTGGTGCCTCCAGCTAGCGCAACTGGTACACTTAGATTTCCTTGGTGAGGAGAATTTGGCTAGAGGGAGCTGTTACGGTTCCTTTCATGGGTTGTGAGTGCAGTGTGGGAGGTGATTGCTGCCGCACATGCATGAGTAGCATTGGCAAAAAAAAAAAAAAAAAAAAGGACTGGGACAATTACGGTTGTTTCTTAGTTGTATACAAGGAAAGTCTTGCTGGGGGAATTGCTAATGTCAATGTGCCTTGCTGCCTGTCCTATGATTATTTGCCTTTCTTTTAGGTATTTGCAGTTTTGCTGTGTAAGATCCACATGGTCTTTTCTGCCCTGAGATGGAAATCCTCATGGCTGTTCTCTTGTTTCTTCTTTTTCGCGGGCTATGTGGCATGGTGGTTCTGCTCATGTGCATGCACTTAGACATTGTATAAATAATCGGCCTGATTTGGTTGCATTGCTTTCATGAGGTGTTTGTTTCCTGGGTGTTCCTTGTGTCTGCTTGGTACCTGGTGATGGCAGGTTTCGCGGGCCCGGAGGCATGTTTCCCTCGGCGCATGCACGGTTGAGTCCGGCGGTAGCTGAGAATGTCAGGTATGGAAGCTGAGTGTTGGCGTGCTTGTTTGGGAGTGATTCCTTCAGCGGAGTTGGGTTACAGCATTTACCAAGGTGTTTTTCAATTTTGGAGTTGGGCTGATGTTTTATTTTGTGGGAGCGGCATGTAAAGAGGTCCCTGTGGTGGGGCCTTATTCGAAGGTGATGCCTCTTGGCTGTGCAGACATCTGCAGAATGGCCAGATTTCCCTTGTGTTTTAGGGTCCATTTTAGTATGGTGTGGTTGCTGGCAACTTAGTGGAGAAGCATTTGGGACTGCAGTTAGGGAATGATGACAGAGTATGGCAGACATCTATGTGATGGGCTTCATTCCCATCGGGAAAGTCAGACTGTTGCGAAACCTGTTGTTCAGTCCACTTTCTAAGTTTGAAGTCCTTTCTCTTTGAGGCTTCGCAGGTGGAGAGTAATGGCCATGGGCCATGCAGGTACGTAGCGGGATCAGCGGTTGGGAGTAAGTGTGTTGTGCTGCTTTCCTCACTGGCAGCAGTTTATATGGGAAAAATAAGGAAGGAAAGGAGTTGTTTGCTCACTCGGGCTGGTGTGGCTGCCGCCATGCTTTTTGACCCGTTAGTCAGGCACGTGAAGTAACTTCTCAGCGGACCGGTGAGTGGTTTCGCGGACTTACAATGAGTTGGAAAAGCTGATAACTGACAGCCATTGAGGTCAGCTCTTAATTATGTAGGAATCCTCGTGTTGGTGAATGGGCAGGCATAAATGAGGGCAATGTAGAAGAACGATATCAAGACAGTTCCAGCATGGTAGGAGCAATAGGTTTATTTAGATATGTTATTGGTGCATGTAACTCCAGACGACTTAGAAAAAGAAGGCATCACTGCTATTGGAGCGGTGCTGTGCTGAGCAAACATCGAGGATTGCACTATACTAACTCGTGAACTTTAAGCATACCTGACTTGGTTCAGGGGTCCATTCCCTTCAGGGTGTTGGGAAACCCAAAGGTTTAAAAAAAAAAAACTGTCAGAAATGTCAGGTTCAGACTTCTGTTTGCTGCAGTGTGTATAGTTCACTGCACATGCGTTTATAACCTTATAAGAGAAGTTCAACCAAGATAATAACAACCATGTTTTAAGAAAATCTTATTTAGTGCCATAGGGATTCATTTTGAAGAACTAATCCCTCTTAGGGTACAAGGCTTTTTAATAGCTCCTCAAAGCACCTGTTTTCCTTGGTGCAAAGGTTGTGGACAGAGCCAAGTCTACTGGAGGCCCTTCTAGGAGATGTTGCCAGCAAAGAAATGGGTTGGGAGTAAGCTGCCAGTGAGAACTTTATTTAATGGACGTTTCTGCATGTAAGTTTGCTGTTTTACTTTGTTTTGCAATACTAGATCTGTTAGTAGGGTGCAGGGTGTGGTAAATGAGTAACAGTTGTCGGCAGTTAGTGCTTTAACTTGACATCACATCAAGATGGCTCTGTTAGGACAAATATATTTGTGAACTTGAAAAACAAAAAACAAAACAAAAAAAAAAATGGATGGTGAGTTTATAGTTGAAAAGGGATTGGTTCAGTCCTAATGTTCGGTTTAACAGCTCATTTTATATCTGTTGAATTTACACTTGTGGGCAGTAATTCTTATTTCAGGAGCTCTAAGGGTATCATTTAAAGCTTATGGTTTGGAGTATTGGGGCGGGTGGTGTGACAGCTTGGGATGGTGGAGCAGGACCTCTGTGTTGAAGGAGCTTATTGACTGTTGGAGGGGTTCAGATCTTTGGATTGAAGAGGGGTGGTGCTCACAACTTGTCAGATGCCTGCATAGTGATGGCAATGGGAGGTGCATGGGTGATTACTTGTTGAGGGGTATGTTGCTCTGCTTTGCTGGGGGAAGGGGGAGAATAAGTTACGGTAGCAAATGTTGGGGGGGTTACTTGCCATGGCTCACTCCTTGCCACCAAAGGGTTTGTGAAATCTTTCACACCACTTTCCTTGCCTCTATTGGCGCTGCGCCTTTATTGGCACTACCAATTGGAGCAGATTTATCAAAAACGCACTGTTCCTCAACTTACAAGTAGTGAATAAGCAGACTCATTTAGGTATATTAAAAATTTTTAATTCGACTTTGTCACATTCTGTACAATTGCCTGTGTTATGTGGATTTATACCTCAGAAAATATTTATTGCTAGGTCATAGTGTCTCATGCTGGAGCAACTGGACCATACAAATAAGTTGTATTAATGTCCAAAAAAAAAAGTTGAATGTTCTCCTTTTATGGCATGAATAGTACAGCTTGGAAGAGGGTCGTTTGAGACTTTGGCTGTGAGTGACTACTGTTCGGTGCTTTTGTTGAATTTCCATTGTGGCATCGTAGTGCTGGGGAAAGTTCCAGGGGCTGCAGCATATGCTCTAGGAACACGTAGTTTCAAAATTGTATAGGACAATAGTTAAAGTTTTGAAGATGTCTTGGCATGTGTGTTATGTATTTTAGATTTACATTTCTTTTCTTTCTTACAGATGGGGTTTTTTTGGAACACTGCTGCTATAAATTGGAATAGGTGGTTATAAGGTAGAGCCTTCTCTTTATATATTAGAGGATTTACTTTTCTCCTTTTCTTTGTAGATGGTGGTGTGCTGAGTATTGGTTGTGGTGTTACACAGGGAATTCACAGATGACAGAAGCAGTGGCGAGCAAAGAGGTTACACATGGGGAGCACGAGGTGGCAACAGTTACTGACTGAAATTGCTGAAGGGCAGAAGGCATCATGCGGTGGCCAGGAAAGGGGATCTGAAAGATGGGGTTTTGGAATGCTGTGGCTGTAGTTTGGAATAGGTGGGTATAAGATGGAGCCTTCTTCTTACATATTAGAGGATTTACTTTTGTTCTTTTCTTTGTAGATGTTGGTGTGACGAGTTCCAGTGGTGAGATACAGAGCGTTCCCAGATGATCATGCTTTGGTGTCAAATAAGCGGTGTGATCATTGGACAACACTGAGGTGGCAGATGAGATGTGCAGAGTGGATTTTACTTGATGGGCTAAAGGAACGTGGACTCGACTGGCAAGACTGAAGGCTGAGGAATGTGGCAGCTGATGGAGGGGATGAAAGAAGTTTGGTTTTCCAGCGGTGCAGCTGAATATGTACTCACAAGGTGATATCTTGTTTGCTTGAAATTGTTGGGGAGTATCAGAATTGAACTTCACATTGTATTGTTAGCTGGGGTCTTCCTTGCTAGGGGTCAGGTAGTGTTGGTGATTTGGGTTGAGTATTCTTGCTCCGGTGGCAGGTAAGGCTTTGGTAAGCATTAGGTAATTGCCAAGGGATGGTAATGTCCGGGTAATTATTGTACACCAAATGATGTTTGGCTTGACCCTTCCCTTTATGGGAAGTGGATTGAACAATTTTGGGTAGAAGGGAGGGGGAACAGCCTGGTCAGGCTAGTTGGCGGAGAAGAGGGATAGGCTTGCCCTCTTCTGTTCCCCCTCTGATGTATGGATGTTCATTTCAAGGATCTGGGGAAAGAAAATGAGTAGTTGGAGGAATCTTGCTGAATAGATAAGCAAGCTGAGGTAAGGATGGTGTTTATTTGGTGGATGGTAAGTCAATGGATCATGTATGAAGTGAGCTGGGATGCTGCTTCATAAGTAAAGTAAGTGAGCAGAGGTATGGCCCCTGCTTGTTGGGCAGGGTGAGTAGGTACGCTACCCTGATTAACATTACAATGAATGGTGTATGAAGTGAGATGGGACGCTACTTCATAAGTAAAGTGAGTAGAGGTATGAACGCTTCTTACTGGGGCAGGGTGAGTAGGTACGCTGCCCTGATTAACATTACAAGGATGTTATGCTGCATTTAGTATCAATTATATCATGAATAATTGTAATTAATAAAGTCGGTGATCAAAGCTATGTTATGGATATCTAATAAAGGGTGTCAAATGTCATTTGGTGTGATGTGTGTTATTGAAGGGGACCGGGACAAATGAATATGCCACCCCCTTTATCTGATTTCGTAATTCTTATCATCCTATCATGTAGTAATACGTGTAAAGGATCAGTTTTCACTTTTGGTTAGATTACGAATCCTAGTCGATTTTCTTCTGCTAGTAGTTTTGTTGACATCCTTTGCACAAACTGTCTCAACGGACTGAGCTAAAGGATGTTAAACTGGGTGAAAATACTTCTCTTGAGACCCTTATTATTACCGTATGACAGATTTTAATATGTTAATTATGTGTTTGAATACCGCTATCACCAAGTCTAGGGTTGTCTGCATTCCTGTAATGTAAAGCTGAATCTATTTTTCTTTGTGAACATTATATTCCATAAGGTCATCTGCGTATTCACTCTTTGGGAAGATATAAATGTAAAACGTTTCTCAAACTATGCAAATGATAATGAATTCGCTATAATAAAAGACAGGTCATGCAACACAGAGAAGTTCAAAAGGAAGTATATTTCTTATGAATTTTAGAATACCTGCTGCCTGTCTGTTATATTGTAAGCATCTTGACATGACATGACATCATAAATATACATGCCTGAACAGAAGCAATACATCTGAGGGAGTGAAGACATCTATTTGCTTTCAAGAATTCATTTGTTTGAAGATGGAAAACTATCATCCACAGTAGAAAAATATGAATCATCTATAACCTCCTGGAACACTTATACTACAAGAAAAAAAAAAACCCTGGCTGAAAACCAAAAGGTTTAAATCAAGAAATGTTATTTATTCTTCACTGCAAGTAAGGTGGCAGAAGGGTCTGAAAGTATTTAGCATACAACTTTCTTACATATTCGGTGGGGAAAAAGCATAAAGATTGTTAACTCTTTTAACTTTCTTGAAAAGGAAAAATAAAAGATAGCAGTGATTTGTAATAAGTTAACTATTACAAATATATAAAGAAGCAATTTATTTTACATTTGTTCTTTGCAAGAACACAAGGTAGTACTGAAAAAAAAAGATGTGTATACTACTAACATGAATAACAGAGCCAAAGGCTGTCACTTCCACAGAGCCAAAGACCCTGAGGTGTCATTCTCTAATAAGAATTACAATAATTTAAGATAATATAAATGATGAAGCAAGCAGAAAGCTATTTAGAAAAATAGACTTACATGGAAGTTCATTAAACTTCTTGTAGGCTTAGCGTGAAGCCTACAGAGAGTTTACACGTTTCCACGGTGAGCAGCAGGGCTAATTGTATATGCATACTGTGCACTGCATTTAAACATAAACAGGCACAGTTTCATGGTCAGCAACACAGAAAATTGTATAAAGCAACATGGGCAACAGCTGACATGTAAACCTGTTTACCTACGGGCAAAAGGTCTGCAGGATTACGTGGAATGCTACAATGATTACCTCGCTTATTAATAAAGCAATCTATACAGTTCTAACATATTACATGAAAGTAAATACAGTGCATAGTACTATGGAAACCTGTTTCGGACATACTGAATAAATGTTGTATAAGTGAACAGTAAGGGTACATAGACTGCATTATAAATAAAAAGTCTGGGGAGGTGTGTGTATTGAAAAAGGACACAAAGATGAATTGTAAGAATGAACACAGGGGAGGGGAACAAGTGAAACATGATAATGTACAGCAGATGAGGTATGTCAATGACGAGAGTGGTAGCATGAACACTAATCACATAGTGACATGGGACAGTATGGACTGCATAGTTACTGTATATTATGTGACTATCACACAAGGTGACATATCAATGGAGGAGATTCTTTGTGATATAAGAATCATGACATAGGTTCATTGGTGTGTACTAGGCTAATGGCCCTGGAGCCTTTACAAGCCTAGCCCATAGGATTACCCTGACATTATGCTACTCGACCTTAGTTTCCAGTGCCTCTGTTGAGTAGAGCCACTGGAGTGATCCCTGGGGTGAATTTTCTATTTCCCATCCACTCATCATGATTTCTCTTGAAGAGGGCCAGTGAGGTGCTCTGTTTGACATGCATGGGAAGTCTCTGGGTTATGAACCTGTCCCTCCAGCATGTTCTGTTGATTGCGGTAATGAGGTCGAGGTCTCTGGAGTATGTGGTGCAGATGGATTGGGATTTCTTTAGATGTAGTATTTTTAACAGAGCTGGGTCAGACATGGCTTTGTAAGTCAAGCAGAGATCGCCTCTAAGTAGGCGATATGAGACAGAGAATAGTTGGAGTTTTTTGAGTCTGTCCATATAGGACAAGTGTTTAAGGCCTAGAATCCTCTTTGTGAGGTGCTTTTGCAGCCTCTCCAGTTGTTGCAGATGTCTAGTGCGGTACATGCCAAGTGAGGCATTGTACTCGATGACTAGCCTAATGAGGGAAGAGTAGAGGGAGACAATGACCTCTTTCTTCCTGGATGCAAAACCCTTAGTAATGAGATGTGCCACATAGAAGGACCTTCTGACCACAGTGGCAGTGAGGTGGTCAAAAGAGATGTTGCTATAAATCTGTTTTCCCAGATCTCTTATAATGCCTTCTGTGCTCAGTGGACTACCATTGATGTGGTAGTTCATGGGAACTGGGTTTTCCCAAAGGGGATGATGACACATTTTTTGGCATTGAGCTTAAGGCCATAGTTCTGACACCAGTTGTTGGTCTCCGTGAGGCCTTTCTGTAGGATGTCAGTATCACTTGGGGAGTTAATAATGGCTCCCAACTTGCAATCGTCTGTAAACTTTGTCAGCCAGAGTCCCTTTATGTTGGACTGGACTTCTGAGAAGTCGATACCAAACAGAAGAGGACCCAAGACCGATCCCTGTGGGACTCCACTCGTGACTGGTCGTAAGTCTGGCTTGGAGTCAGCTGCTTTCACACTGTGGGTTCTATTTCTGTGAGCCAGTTTGCAACCCACCTAGTGAAATAGGGGTTGATGCCTAGCTTAGTGAGTTTTCCTATGATTACTGAGTAGGGAATGGTAGCAAAGGCCTTGGCCAGATCAAGGTAGGCTGTATGTACCACATTGCCTTCATCCACAGCTCTGGTGACTGACTCGAAGAAGTCAACCAACTTGAGCAGGCATGATCTACCTTTCACAAAACCAAACTTTGTGGGATTCATAGTTTGAAGATTCCCTATATCCTTGTTTATTAGGTCCATGATGATGCATTCCATAGCTTTGCACATCAGGCTAATTGGGTGATAATTCCTGGGGTCTGTAGTCTCTCTTCCTTTGTGGAGAGGGATGACTGTAGCAGTGTGCCATTTGGTAGGGACAAAGCCTGAGGTGAGGATGTGACTGAACAGGGCACACAGGTGAGGTGCCTGTTCACTCTGTAGTTCATGTAGAACACAGCCAGGGATATTGTCAGGTCCCATAGAAGCTGTATTTTTGGTCTTGGACAGTGGTGTTTTATCCTATGCAGCAGTAATACTGGGTGCCTGGAAATCTACTGTATTGTGATTGGTCCTTGGGGGGGGGGGGTAAAGTTGGCACTGAATCTGTCAGCCAGTATATTGGCAATATCTGTTAGCTCGGTATAGGAGGTACCGTTATGCAGTAGCTCAGAGCAAATCTGGGTATTGCTGTGGAGAGTTCTTTACATAACTATAGAAGGCCTTGTGGTTGTCTTTACTATCTGCTGAAATTCTGTATTCATAGCTAGCTTTAGAGGATTTGATGAGGGATCTCAACTTTTTGTTGAAGCTGATAAGAGAGTTTTTCCAGTCTTGGGACTTCACTTTATTCTGCATCAGTTTCCTCCTTCTGTTGTAGAGTTTGTTTATGGCAGGGGATCACCAGATTGGCTTCCTTTTTTTGGAGGAGAGTGTCTTGGTTCTATTGGGTATGGCGAGATCCATGCATTTGTGTATGTGTTCGTACAGTGCATTGGTGTATGATTCAGTGATTATGCAACTATTCTTCATTTGCATGGATGCCGTGAAGTTATCCACCTCTTTAATTATGAGCCCAAAGTTAGCTTTTGAGAAGTTTTTCATGGTGGTTACTTTTGCGGGGGTAGGGATGTGGATTTCCAAGGTGATTAGTTTGTAGTCGGATCTAACCAGGGAGGAGTTGACTATTGGTGTAGAGCAACAGTCACCCATGTTAGCAATGACCAGGTCAAGGATGTTGCTACCTCTAGTGGGGGTAAGAAAAGGCTGGTCCATGGCATTGGAGTTAATGAATTCCAGGAAACAATGGGCAAATGTATTGGTACATGAACAATGGAGAGGACATACATCAGGGATGGTATATACAATAGAGGTTAGGTGCATACTGTGGAACTGAATGCATAGCAATGGGCTAATGGACAATAGCAGACAGAAGTATGCAGAATCATGGACAATATCAGAATAATACCACCAGCAATAACATGTCTTTGACATAACATCTGTGACTGTGAGTGATCATAGATGGTTTTTCAAGAACACAGTTGTACAACTTTGAGAATATGTCAGCAATCTCTAAGGAGAATCAAGCACAATCACCACTGTCACACATGTAACCCATGCCATCAGTGTAGTCAGTCAGCTATGTATTTACAGTGTGCATCATAGGAACACATATCACACATGCATCTTGTATAATACCTTGATGGGGTTCCTGACCATTAACCAGTAATATGTATGCAACAAAAGGAATTCTGAAATGTGGCCAATAAGATGTATGGGAGGTCACTGTGGCTAATGTGGTACACTTGAGTAACTTTTCCCTGGAAGATGTGTTACAAGGTATTTGAAAAAGGGTGCATTGTACTCAGTTTTTGGTGTAATGAGGTCTGAAATCTATGGAACTATAAAACCCTTTGAAGTGGATGTCCAGCACATACTCAGGAGTTGTGTTGCATACAAGGAATAGTCCCTTCTCAGGGCACATGCTGGTAGATATTTAGCATGCCTTCTACCTGAATGCATAGGTCACATACCAATTGGTCTGCCCATGTTTGTGTGTTGTCTATATTAAAATTAGGTTGTGTATTTGCTTTTATAATGTCACAAATCCCCCAACTGATTTTTGGTCACTTCCTGTGTCTCCATGGCTGTGGCAGCAATCATTTGTGTGTGATGATACTGTCTGTATTATACTAATATCACACTTGGGATTCAATGATTTTCCACATGATGCAGTCCTCTACAAAGCTGTTTGAACAAAGGATTATTTGTGACATCTGAGGCTTAAATAATGAACAGGAAAACTTGTATCACAGATCCCTGAAGTACAGTCCTGATCCCAGTGATATAGGTCACATCACACACTTGAACATATTTATCTGTCATGTATGTGATCCAGTGGTCTATCTACTTGGTGATATAGGTGTTTATGGCCTCTTCTAACAGGTTCTCAGTAATACCTCAGTGTGGATTTGTGTCAGATGCCTTGTCCAGGCAAAGTTATGCAGGATGATAGTGTTGTCATCCTGCATGCCCTTGCTAACCTCCTTGAGGAAATCTAACAGATGTAACAGACATGATGTAGCTTAATCAAATCACACATGTCTTTCTCACATAGTGGAGATATTACCTGTGTCCTATTAGAAAATGTCCATGATGACTTGTTAGTCGATCTTACAGATGAGAAGAGCCAGGATGTGTCTATGCATGCATACATGCATCAGATGTTGCCCCCTCCCACACACAGTCAAAAGGATACATGCTGATGTACACCCTTCTACATCTGTATGCTGTGTTGACCTATGGATCCAGCCATGTCTAATAGGTCCATGTTGTGAGTCACACTACAGACAACCTGTAATATTGTCAGCTCCCATTGACTCTGTGTTATTAGTTGTACAGAGTGCACAGATGTGCTTCCCTCCTTAGAATAGAAACTAAGTAATGTTTGCTTGTATACCTTGGCTGATGGCCAGAGGTGACATGGTGGTGACATGTGAGACAAACTGTCATCTAGTGGATTGTCTATTTCCTCTGGTTGGGTATGTCTGGTGACATCCACATGCAGATCTGTGCTTAGTTGTATATTCCAAATAACATTTCAAATTTATTGGAATAAATGATTTGTGAAAGGACCTACAAATACAACCTAGGTCATTCATCAGACTTCACACACTGGTACTATGCAGGCAGTCATACAACTGTACCGATGTCACATACTTACATCAATTGCACAACATATGCCTATATGTGCTTCATGGGCAATCTGTGTCTTAGCAGTCTGCTGCCAAATCAGGAAACATTACAGATCAGTTGTTTGTGGCTCGTGTATAGCACTTCCTAACACAAATGCTAATAGTCACAAAATGGTGCTGCTGACAGTGAAGATTGGGGAAAGATGGGTGAAGTTTGCCAGCCTAGTCAAATAGAATTTAATACATAATTCTATCATTTGCATAAATAAATGTAAAATACAGGCTTGTGTTCTTAAATGAAAGAAAACACTGTAAAATGTGAACTTCACAATTGTTGTAACATTGCCATCTGCTGTAAGGAAAATCAGGCCGAGCATTTCAAATGTTCTTTGAAGTTACAATTATCTAAATGGTGGTGCCAAATCGGCTGATTGAACACATTCTTTCTATTGTCTTAACTTAAGGAATAATTGTTAGAGTATACATGTGAAATGTTTTTATTGTTGTAGTTTCCAGAGCAGGTGTTAGCTTGCTAACTAATGCACTTTGTTTGCCTGGGAACTCTAGACTATGTGTCAAAATGATGTAATGTGAATACTGGGAAAACATAAGTGTCAAAATGATGTAATTTGGGAGGGCCTAAGCAGAGCTGCTTGTTAGTGTTTTAAAAACTATTGTTCAGTGAGAGACTGAAAGCATTTTGTCTTGGACCATCAACCCCAGCACTGCTTATGTTCTTTATGGATGTAAGTAGGATTATAGCACTGTGTTTTCTCTTAAGATTAGCTAAATATTAGAAAGTTATATTAAGTGAATTTCTTTGACATCAGACCTCTCCTACTGTATTATTTTAAGTTTCTGTGTGATCTCTGAACTCTTAGATATCTCTGTGGAGTAGTAGTATTGTCTTGTGTTTTAATTATGTATTAAATATTTTTTAAACCTTTACCTGTGGCTGGTTTGTGTAGAGAAGTAGGCTCTAGAGTACATTGCATATTTATAGAGTTCATTGTAATAGGCCACTCTAATAAGCCTTAGACTGAATAGTTACATTACCAATTGGATTATAATCTTGCCCAGTAATAATTGGACACTCTTTCAAGGGCCTTTGGGTACCTGATAATTGTTAGCTGGTGGTGGCAGGAATTACTACTGTATAGTCTGTGTAAAGGGGCACAGCTGGAGAATCTGTGTCAGCCTTTCCCAGAAGTGTCTGTGAAGTTGTGTAAATATTTAAATCAAAGTGTGGGTCTGTGTCAGCTACCTGGGCAGGAACACGAAGCACTGGTTGGACAGAGAGGGTACTGGAGGTTAGCTTGCCAGCTAGGCTGAGATCTGGACCCTATAGCGGTGCCAGTGGGGAGTCTTATTGGGGACCTGGAGAGCAAGGGAGCAACCAGCCCCAGATTGACTGTGATCTTGTTGTGCACTTAAGGGAAATTGTACTTTACTGTGTGTATTTGTTATCCTTTCCTCTTCTATTTGACAACCTCCCTGGTGTTAGTGGTGAGGATTGAGGCTCCTTGAATGCTGGGCCAGGGCATGGTTGTCACAAGTGGTGGCAGTGGTTGGGATAAGATATCCTCAAGTGTTTGGCAGTGGTGTGGGTAGAGTGAATCATGTAGCTTATGTACAGTGATCTCTAGAAGTGTTTTATACTCTAAATCAGCCACGCAGTGTATACTCAGGGTACAGATCACAATTGTTTTATTTCTTTTGTTAGCTTAGTTAGTCAGGGTGAGCAGGCATCATGTCAGCACAGGAGTACGGAAAGCTGACAAAAAGCCAGCTGGTGGAAATGTGCCAGGCTAGGGGACTGATGCATGAAAACCTGACTAAGGCAGGCCTGATTGCAGCCTTGGTTACAGCTGCATCAGAAAACAGCATCCAGGAGGACAATCAGACTGGCAGTGGAGATACAATATCTTCGGAGAATGGACAGCTCAACCTTTCTGCGGAGGACAATCAGACTGGCAGTGGAAATACAATATCCTCAGAGAATAGACAGCTCAACCTTTCTGCAGTGGACTTACAAATCCAGCTTGAGCTAAAGAGACGTGAGTTGCAGGCCAGGCATTTGGAGATAGAAGCTGAAGAAAAGGAGCATCAAAGGAAGCATGAGAGGGAAATGCTGACTCTTCACCAGAGTCATAGAGGTAATGGGGAAGGGAGTAACTGGACCCAAGAAGCACAACAGGTCAGTAAATTTCTTCCGCAATTTAAAGAGGGAGATAACTTTGATAGTTTCATTCTTATGTTTGAAAGAGTATGCAAACAGTATAGTGTTGACCAAAGGCTCTGAGTACGGTTCCTGATCCCCTTACTCCATGGGAAAGCTTTAACTTGTATATCACAAATGCTTGACTCTGTCTGTTTTGATTATACTGTTGTAAAGAAATGTCTGTTACAATGTTTTAAGCTAACACCTGAAATGTACAGGAAAAAGTTTTGTGAGCATAGATGCAAGGCAGATGAAAATGTATGTGAATATGTTGTTGAACTGAGCACTTATTTTCATAGCTGGGTGAGTGGATGTCAGGTCACCACTTTTGAAGGGCTGGCAGACCTTTTGGTGAGGGAATAAGCCCTTAGCACTTTGCCTGAGGACATGAGGATCTGGTTAGCTGATAGACAATGTGCTACTTCAGATAGGTTGGGGAAGAAGGGAGACCTATACCTGGCCAGCAGGGCAGCCCTGTACAGGAAGGGAACCCCCAGTACTGCTCATGGGTCTAAAGGAACCAATGGTGGACAGCACAGACTGCCCCAACAGAATTCACCAGTAGCAGGGGAAGCCACTAGTCCAGGTACATGGCCAGGAGCTAGGATTAAATGTTTTGAATGCAACCAGTGGAGCCATGTGCCATACAGATGTCCATGGAGGCAAGGTGGGGAAGAAATGGTGAGGGAGCCAGTAAGTGGGAAAGATAAAATGCCAATAGTAGGTTGTCTTGAGAAAACAGGGGTATGGAACTACCATCCTGCAGATGTCCTGAGAGAGAAGGATTCAGATGAGGCAGTACCATGTACTTATGCAGTTATATGCAGTGAGGCTAGGAGACAAGCATATGGGTCTAGTAGCCTGGGGGAACCCAGACAGAGTGCATACTTGCAGCCAGGGCTGATGAGATGGTTACTTCAGGGAGTGAGCTACGCTGTAGCAGTGAGACTGAATGTGAGCCAGAGCTGCTTGTGGGTACAGATGTTCCCTTGGACAGGGTAACTGCAAATGTGGAGGTGAGTAGTAGTACCCAGGCTGACAGAGGCACCACTGTCAGAGGATGCCAGACTTCCTATGGAAGGGGAGCTGGGAAGGGTTACAAGGAGAGAGTTGAGACAGGCTCAGCTCTCAGACCCTACATTGCAAGTCCTGAGGCAGGTAACTAGGGAGGAAACTGATTCTCAAGGGAATGGGGAATCTGTATACTGGGACAAGGGATTACTATACAGAGAGTGGACCCCTGAGGGAAGGCTAGAAGGTGAAAGGGTACAGCAGTTGGTAGTGCCTAGAACTTACCGTCTGGCACTTCTAGCCATAGACCATGATATTCCCTTTGCAGGTCATATGGGCATAAAACATACAAAGAGGCATATGATGCAAAACTTCTATTGGCCTGGAATTTTCAGAGATGTAACAGGGTACTGCAGGACCTGTGAGCAGTGCCAAAAGGTAGACAAGGCAGGAGACAAGGTGAGAGCTCCTTTGATGCCTTTGACTGTGATTGAGGAGCCATTTCAGAGGGCAGCTATGAATATTGTAGGTCCTCTGAGTACCCCAAGTTCCACAGGGAAAAAGTATATCCTAGTGGTAGTGGATTATGCTACACGATACACTGAGGCAGTGGCTTTGTCCTCCATTGAGGCAGAAAAGGTGGCAAATGCTTTGTTAGTGATTTTCAGCAGGGTAGGTTTCCCAAAAGAAATACTGACTGACCGAGGTGCCAATTTCACGTCAGACCTGCTGGCTTGTCTGTGGAAGTCCTGTGGGGTGAAGCGCATGAAGACCACCCCCTACCATCCCCAGACTAATGGTCTTGTTGAGAGGTTAAACTCTACAATCAAGTCCATGTTATGGGCATTTGCAAATCAGTTTAAGAGAGAGTGGGACAAATATTTGCCCCATCTGTTGTTTGCTTACAGAGAGGTTCCCCAGGAATCCACAGGTTTTTCACCCTTTGCGTTGCTGTATGGGCATATTTTGAGGGGACCTCTAGATTTAATTTGAGATGAGTGTGAAGGTGAATGTGAGACTCACAAAGAGTCTGTTATGGCATACATCCTAAACCCCAGGACAAGGCTCAGGGAACTCGTGGGCTTGGCCCAGAAGAACTTGGCAGAAGCCCAACAACAGAAAAAGATGTGGTATGACAGGAATGCCCGAGCTAGAGAATCTGCTGTGGGGCAGCAGGTAATGTGTCTCATTCCAGTCAGACACAACAAGCTGCAAGCAGCTTGGGAGGGACCCTACAAAGTGGTAAGAAAGGTAAGTGATGTTAACTACATGTTGGAAGTGTTAGGCAAATGGCAGGGGCACAAATTGTACCATGTTAACATGATGAAACCTTATCATGATAGGGATGCCCTTGTGCTGAGCATTTGTTGTCGATTTCGGGAGGAGTCTGAGGGAGATCTGGGGACTAATTTCCTCAGTGAGGCTCGGGCTGACACCTCGGTGGAAGGGGTAGCAATATCCCAGCAGCTATCCCCTATCCAGGTTCGAGAAATCCAAGCAGTGTTGCAGGAATGTGGGGACATGTTCACTGGGAAACTAGGGAGTACCCACCTGGTGCAGCACCAGGTGGATACAGGACCCCAAAGGCCTATTAGGCAGGTCCCTTATAGAGTGTCTGAGAGAGTCAGACAGACTCTAAGGGAAGAGGTACAGGAGATGTTGGAACTAGGGGTGATTCAAGAGTCCAACAGTTCCTGGGCCTCGCCAGTGGTACTGGTGCCAAAGAAGGATGGCAGCACCAGATTCTGTGTGGATTACAGGAAATTAAATAGTCACACAGAGTCGGATGTTTACCCCATGCCTAGGACAGATGAGGCCCTAGAGCAGGTGGGTGGGGCTAAGTATCTTACAACTATTGATCTTACCAAGGGTTACTGGCAGGTGCCCTTGACTCCCAGTGTTAGAGAGAAGTCAGCATTTGTGACTTCTTTTGGCTTGTATGAGTTCACAAAGATGCCTTTTGGGATGAAGAATACCCCAGCGACTTTCCAGAGGCTGGTGGATAATATCCTAGCAGGAGCAGGAGGGTTTGCCCTTGCTTACCTAGATGATATTGCCATCTACAGCCATTCCTGGCCAGAGCACCTTCAGCATGTCAGGGAGGAGCTCGGCTGACTACAGAAGGCAGGGCTGACCATTAAGCCGAGCAAATGTCAGGTGGGTATGGCAGAGGTCTCCCACCTAGAACACAGAGTGGGGAGTGGTAAAGTAAGGCCAGAACCTGCCAAAGTGGAAGCTATTCAAGAATGGCAGTGTCCTTTATCAAATTGGCATGTCTAAATCCACTATTGTCTTCAACTATTATTCTTTCTAAAGTGATTTTGCTGTAATGTTAGAAAGTACTGTTTAAACTAATGTGGAATTGTATGATAAATTGCAAGGGGCTAGATACACTCTGCTTCCTGTATAAGTGGTTGTTTTATTGAATTAGCGTAGTAGTCACGCTAAACACTGCGTGCAACATATTTAGACTGTTTTGTTGCTTTTCGCTTAATAAGTCAGCTGTAAATGCTGTTGTTTTACTGATTAAAGGGTAGATATCAACTGTACATGTTGGGTTAAATGCCTCAGCTTGTGTTAAATGTTAGCGGCTTTTGATAGTGCAAGTCGCTGTTTGCCTCTGACTGCTTACGATCTCTTCGTCTAAAGTGCTGTACGAAAAGAAAGTATATACATATTCTTATTGTTTTCTACTGTCAACTTACATGCTGAAATAAGTAGTTAAGTAAATTAGTTACCTATTGCTTGTAATGATGTAGATTTGCCAAGGCTGAACTGCTCCATTATGTAAAAAACAAGAAGTGTTGTGCATATTGTTTAAGCAGACTAACCTGCCTCTAGGTGCAGGTATAATAAGCCAGAAAGAGCATACTAAACTGAAGCTTATAGCACGCTGAATCACTAAGAGACCGTAACTACAATAGTTCACTGTTAAAGGCATTCTATATTTGAAATATACTATGTGTATTTTAATCCCTCTCCTAACTTCCTCCTGGTTATACTTGATCTCTTCTAGGTAGTTCCCCTGGACTCAGTCCCTCTAAGCTCCCGAGTCAGGAAAAGACTACCATACCCTGCTGGAAACTCAAAATCACCAAGCAGCTTCACACAAAGAAACAAGGTGCTTACACAGTATGATACTGTACTTTGTGGAAGCTGCTGTCTAGGGTCTAAGGTACTTTTAGTTCTTCCCTCCCGGACTAGGTTTCTCCCTACCTGTTCACGGAATTACATTCCAGCCTAGCAACATTTGGAATAAGTAGTATAATCCCCCATGTTTGCTCAAGCTGCAGCATACTGCCACTGAAAATCATAGTATAAACAGATTATCTCAGCTGTATCTCAGCTGGATAACAGCAATTCCTCACTCTTCCCCTTCCTAGTATCTTATTCCCAACATGCTATCACTGGGCATGCTCCTTACTACTTATTCATTCCTCTGTGAACTCTTATCTTCCCACCTCATACATAAACCTTTCTATTTCTTCCACTTTGACTATAATTACTTCTGCTTGTACTTACCCTCCAGATTTTTTCTCCTACTTCCCTGTCCTCTAAAATTTCACCAACTACCCTGTGTTTTACACCTTACATTACCTTTTTATTGACCTTTCATAACCTTTTTATAGCATTTTTAAAGACACATTCTTACCCTATATACTAATATTGAATGATCTATCCCTTTCTCTTGGTCATAATACTGCATTCTACCTTATTAACCTACTTCTCACAATCTGTTTATTTTTAGTTTCTATATAACCTAAGCTGATGGAGAAATTTTTATTTACTTTACATATTACATGTATCCTTTTTTGTATTGTGGTTCTTTTGTATTGTCTTGATTTTATCTAGTTTAAAAGTGGAGCTTTTCTCCCCGGGCCTCTACTGAAAATGGACATATATCCAGCTGGACTAGCCTGGTCAACAAATGTAAAATAAAAAAAAAAAAAAAAAAATCTCACAAAAGCTCTCTTAAACCTTTTGGATTGCACAAACCCAAATATTTTACATAAAATACATGCATTTCAATTAATACGCTTATCCAACTGTATTATAGCTGATTGAGTTTGTTTCAGCCCCACTACGTTCGCCCTCACTAAGCTCGGGCTCACTCCGCTCCACTCCCTGCCCCCAAATTTCACCCGCCCCCCACTACATCTACATTTATAGCCACTAAACCACGCCCACCCCTCTTTGCTCCTATCACCTTCTTGCAAACTTAACCAATCACATCCCTCTTCCACCATTGCAATTACACTCTTTAGATCCCAATTCCCTCCCTCTTTCCTCCCCTACAAAAGAACTCATTCTACACTATTAAATAATATTGCACTTCTATACTCACAGCCCCTACCTCTTTAGATATGTGGTACTCCATTCTGTTGCCTATCCTATTAGCCCCTTACCTCCTAACCATATATGAAACCCAACCTCTCCTAGGATTCCATGCATCAAGAGCTCATACTAGCTCCACAGAAACTAGACACACCAACTATTATCACATTAGTAGTACTAGACCATCCTTAACATCATGTTCATATTACCTATACACGAACGCCAATAAAATTAGCCCTAAACACAAACACTACTATAAAATAGTGGACAAATTCCTGAAACTAATCTCTAAGCTAAGACTTAGACTATTACTTGATGGGGACATACACCCCAACCCTGGCCCTACCAACAATAGGCAATAATCTTCCTCTACCAATACATTCAGCCTCGTCCCTGTAATCTTCCAACCACCCAACTCTCTCCTAACATGCCATCTCAACATCAAAAGTATTAATAACAAATTGCATGAACTTCATGCACTCCTTGCTGTAATCTCTCCTGATATTATGTGTCTATCTGAGACGTGGTTAAAACCCACCACTTCTGATAATGAAATACTTCTCCCTGGATATAACATTCACAGGCAGGACCATGCTTCCAGAAAAGGGGGTGGGGTAGCGGTACTCTATAAATCTGAATTGATTGTAACCACAGAAGTCCTACAACCTCCTCAGATAAATAACTCAGAAATCCTAGCCACAAAACTTCAGCTCAACAACAGTAAAAGCCTCTATGTAATTTGTATGTATATTCCCCCAGGAAACAACATAGCCACTCTAGAAGACACTCTTCACTGGATATCTTGTCACTACCCTCAAGAAACCTTACTTCTCGGTGACTTCAATATCGATTGGAGCACATGTTCCGCAGTATCTCCTACCACCCATATTAACTTGCATACATTCAAGCAAGTTATTAACACCCCAACTAGAACAGGTAAACATAACCAAAAAGAAAGTATACTTGATTGGTACTCATTAATAGTCTACCCAACCTGTATAGAGTTGGTACCCTCCCTGATAGTCTAAGTGACCATCACCTCACATATATAATCAAACACAAAGCAGGCAAACCTAAGCAACCCATGCTAAGACTAGTCAGAAATAAAAAAGATTTCGACTTAGCCAAATTTCATCAAGAACTAAACTCTTGTAATTGGTCTGTACTAAATCACCTCCCCTTAGATGATGCAGTAATGTACTTTAACAAAAAATTCCTTGAGATCATTGACTTTCATGCATCCATCCACTCCAAGAAAACTAAGGAAAAAGCTGCATTCTGGCTCTCAACAGAGACCAGGCTCAAAATTAAACTCAGAAACAAAGCATGGGCCTTATGGCGAACTACTAAACTCCTACAAGATCAGACTAAATATAGGCAACTTAGGAATGAAACTAAAAAACACATATTACTTGATAAACAATACTACTGCAAGTTACAAACTTCCAACCAACACAGGCCTCAAACGTTCTGGGCAGGGCTAAACAACCTAATACGCCCTGGTAAAACTACTACCCCTGTCCCATCTTCCCTCATTGATAAACCCCCAGAAACAGTCTCAGACAGTTTTAATTGTTTCTTTACAGAGACTATCCAAGCCCTAGACAGCAAACTGCCTCACAGTCCCCACAGCCCAGACAGTTTAACCCCTAAAATCCTACCTCTATTTAGCTTCCAACCAATTGCCACATCACTCGTCTGCTCCCTAATTAAAAAACTTAAACCCACCACACTCTCAGCTGACCAACTTCCAGCTGAATACTTACAAAAATCAGCAGATGCCATTGCCTACCCAGTCTCACTACTTATCAATCGTACCTTAAAAGAAGGAAAAATTCCAAATATCTGGAAGATATCCTATGTCATCCCTCTCCATAAAGGGGTAGTTCTACTGAACTCTCCAACTACAGGCCTATAGCCATACTCTCCTCTCTGGCCAAAATAATAGAAAAATGTGTTCAAAAACAATTTATGTACCACCCAATAAATAACCATCTCTTGGCAAACACCCAACATGGCTTTAGACCCCACCACAGTACCACAACTGCCCTATCAGTCTTTACTAATACCATAAATACTCATCGTAACAATAACCATATCTCTTCAGCTTTATTCTTGGACCTGTCCAAAGCTTTTGATATGGTGGATCACAAACTATTAATCCACGCCCTACAGTCATTCTGTCTAGATCCCAAATCACTGCAATGGTTTGATTCCTACCTAAGTGGCAGACAACAAGCTGTACGATGGCAGTCTAAACTCTCCACCCTATTACCTAACACCCTGGGAGTTCCACAAGGCTCTATATTAGGCCTTCTGTTATTCTCCATCTTTATCAATGATTTGCACACTGTCATACCTAAAGTCAACTGTATCCAATATGCAGGTGACTCTACACTAATTTGCTCAGCTACATCCCCCACAGAGCTGCAGCTAACTACCCAGACTACCTTTAACACAATAGAAAACCGGCTATCTAACCGCCATCTGATATTAAATCCCAAAAAGACTAAAATGTAAATATTCCTTCCAACACAAAGGTCATGTGCCGTAAACATCGCAATTAAATCAAAGGATGGCACAGTTATCTCTACTGACCTATCTACTAAACTCCTAGGTGTTACCATCGACAACCACTTAAAGTTTGACCTACACGTAAACCAAATGAATAAAACCATCAACAAAAAACTAGGATCACTATATAGAATAAAAAGGTTCCTGACTCCCCAAGCCAAAGTAGCCATTGCTCGATCTCACCTTCTCTCTACTCACCTGTACGCATCCCCTCTTCTTCTTAATATTAGTAAGACAACCCTAAACATGATTGTTACCTGTTACAATCACATCGCCAGATTTGCTACAGGGCTCCCCTACAGGACACATCATTGCATTAACCTATCCCAACTCGGCTGGCTCCAATTACCTAGTATACTGCTATATAATCAGCTGATCATGGCCCATAAAATCATATATCACCATGAAAATACCCTGCACTCACAAACCTAATCACCCTGCATAACAACCCAAGACCTCTGCGCTCTTCCAACAGAGTTCTCATTCAGACCCACAAAACTAATAACCAAGCCGGTGACTCTCTCCTTGCCAACTCCGTAGCCAGAACATGGAATCTTTTACCTTCTGAGATTACCTCACTTCCTTCTATAAGTCATTTCAAAACCAAGCTCAAACAATATCTGGGGTCAAATTGGACCTGTTATTGTATCAAGCCTGGTTAATCCTCTCTCTTCGCAATTAAATTCGTAAATGTCTCCTTCTAGTTAATACAACATCCACACTCCTTGATTCTCCTTATACGAAATGTGACACTCTTAGAATTGATAACTTCTAACCCTAAAAAAAAAAATGATGTCCTGTTGTAACCTCTCTATCTTACTGTAAATATTATATCACAAAATCATACTATGTATTGTTACTAACTGATACCTTGCTTGCTTTGTATTGTTATGTTTCTATTGTAAGGAGCTTTTCTCCCCAGGCCTCCGCTAAAAATGGACATATATCCAGTCGGATTATCCTGGTTAACAAATGTAAAATAAATAAAAATAAATAAATAAATGGTCTGCTCCTGTTACGAAAAAGCAGGTGAGGGCATTCTTAGGGACAGCAGGGTACTACAGAAAGTTCATGCCCAGTTATAGCACCATAGCTGCTCCCCTCACAGACCTGACAAGGAAGGACAGGCCAGATAAGGTAGTGTGGACCCCAGCATGTGAGCAGGCTTTTCAGAAGCTTAAAGAAGCTTTGGGAGGACCCCCTGTGTTAGCCAGTCCAGATTACAGCACAGAATTTGTTGTGCAGGTGGATGCTTCAAACTATGGGGTGGGGGCTGTACTTAGCCAGATTTCTTCAGAGGGGGAAGAGAACCCAGTGGTTTATCGCAGTTGTAGGCTCCAACCCAGGGAGGAATGCTATGCAGCTGTAGAAAAAAATGTCTATCCATAGTGTGGGCATTGCAGACACTTCAACCTTATCTGTATGGAAGAAAATTCAGTGTAATAACAGATCACAACCCTCTAATATGGTGAAACAGAACCGAACCAGTCAGCAACATTCCAAATTGCTAAGATGGAGCCTGGGGTTCCAAGCATATGATATGTTAGTGCAGCACTGCAGTGGGAGTAGCAATGCCAATGCAGATGGGCTCTCAAGACAGGGAATGGGGTAAGGTACACCCAAATAGACCTAACCCTATCAAGCAGTATTTCTCAAGGGTCACTTGAAAAACTAGCTTGAGTTCTCCATGGGGAAGAGATGTGAAGATGGGGGAAAGATGGGCGACGGCTGCCAGCCTAGTCAAATAGAATTTGATACATAATTTTATCATTTGTATAAATAAATGTAAATACAGGCTTGTGTTCTTAAATGAAAGAAAACACTGTAAAATGTGAACTTCAAGACTGTTGCAACATTGCCATCTGCTGTAAGGAAAATCAAGCCAAGCATTTCAAATGTTCTTTGAAGTTACAATTATCTAAATGGTGGTGCCAAATCGTCTGGCTGAACACATTATTTCTATTGTCTTAACTTAAGGAATAATTGTTAGAGTAAACATGTGAAATGTCTTTAATTGTTGTAGTTTCCTGAGCAGGTGTTAGCTTGCTAAATAATGCAGTTTGTTTCCCTGAGAACTCCAGGATAAGTGTCAAAATGATGTAATGTGAATAATGGGAAAACCTAAGTGTCAAAATGATGTAATTTGGGAGGGCCTTAGGAGAGCTGTTTGTTAGTGTTTTAAAAACTATTATTCAGTGAGAGACTGAAAGCATTTTGTCTTGGACCATCAACCCCACTACTGCTTATGTTCTTTATGGATGTAAGTAGGATTATAGCACCGCCCTTCCTCTTAAGATTAGCTAAAGATTAAAAAGTTAGATTAAGTGTTTTTCTTTGACATCAGACCTGTCCTACTGTATTATTTTAGGTTTCTGTGTTATCTCTGAACTATTAGATATCTCTGTGGTGTAGTAGTATTGTCTTGTGTTTTAATTATTTATTATTAAATATTTTTAAAACATTTACCTATGGCTGGTTTGTGTAGAGATGTAGGCTCTAGAGTACATTGCATATTTATAGATTTCATTGTAATAGGCCACTCTAATAAGCCTTAGACTGAATAGTCACATTACCAATTGGATAATAATAGTGCACAGTAATAATTGGACACCCTTTCAAGGGTCTTTGGGTAGCTGATAATGGTTAGCTGGTGGTGGCAGGAATTACTACCATATAGTCTGGGTAAAGGGGAGAATCCGTGTCAGCCTTTCCCAGGAGTGTCTGTGAAGTTGTATAAATACTTATCTCAAAGTGTGGGTGTGTGTCAGCTACCTGGGCAGGGACACGAACCACTGGTTGGACAGAGAGGGTACTGGAGGTTAGCTTGACAGCTAGGCTGAGATCTGGACCCTATATCTGTGCCAGTGGGTAGTCTTATTGGGGACCTGGAGAGCAAGGGTTCAACCAGCCCCAGACTGACTGTGATCTCTGTGTGCACTTAAGGGAAATTGTACTTTACTGTGTGTATTTGTTATCCTTTCCTCTTCTACGAAACAACCTCCCTGGTGTTAGTGGTGAGGATTGAGGCTCCTTGATTGCTGGGCCATGGCACGGTTGTCACACTGACAACCTCAATAATCTTTGAGTATAGCAACACACCTGCTCATATAATGAGTTCTACAGGGTTGAAATGGAATCAAATCATGTGATACATCGGTTGTGTATATCACAGCATAACAAAATGTGTATGAGGCAAGGCTTATGTGACCATGTAATCAATATGAATTTATATTATTGTGTGTCACAGAGCGTGTAATGATGGTATGTAGACATATGCACACCTGTGCCATTCTGAAAGTGTCACTGTGATGTTGGAATGGGAACTGTGTAGACTGTCGATCTGATCCATTACAACATATGTCCTAATATCCCAACAATATGCATACAAGTGTATCATACAATGTCAGCAGTTCTCAGGGGGAATATTACTGCAGTTGTTATAGAAGGAGCATGTAATGCAGTGGTATCAATGACCATCAATTCATTAGCTCACATTACAGATTGTAATACCCTCTTGTAGCCATACTGCACATTCACTCCTCAATATAGCATGTCAGTGACAGCAACATTGATGTGACAACTGTTCCTATGGTCATAGGACATTATTAGGCTAATGTCCAACATCACATGAAATCCTAGGCATTATTATACCATCTAAAACAAAATCCCTATGTTTATTTTATGGAAGATAAAACTAGTGCATATATGTGTATATTTATTTGATTGCATTATATACTGCCAATCTCCATATGGGACATGTGCGCCACACTGTGACAGAATTAATAATCACACATGAAGTGGTCTGAAGATGGCTTCCAGGGGCTCAAGGAAGGACTCTGCTTCATGATGCGTGTATGCATATTTGATATGAGGACAATCTCCACTCCTCTGCCGGAAGGATGCCATGTGGCCCGAGGAAATAGGAGGATGTATAGGGCTATGTGAAGGGTACCCCAAGCAGTGGTAAAAAGAAGAGCTATTCCAAAGTTCATACAGTCACCATAATGTACCACCAGCTACACACACACAGGAGTAGACTGAGTCTAATTTGAATATTACACCTTTGTAGGCATACAATATTAATGACATGCAATGTCACAGTAGCAACACCACATATGTCTGACTGTAGCACAGTCATGTTGTAATTTATAGAGTATGATAGCATCATTGTATGCTGAGGAGACCATCTTGGGAGGAGTGTAGGGCATGGATGTGGAGTCACATCCGTGTGTAAAATTGCCTCAAAAGTGATAGTTGTATGTATATACAGTACACACAAGTTGCTTGCTGTCAGATTAGAACACCCAAATGTGTAGTTAAAGTAGCTTGCAAATACAATAGTGAATGTTACTGCCACAGCACATGTTTGTCTTGACTACTGTCAGAGTGCATGTTACACAGGATGGCATATTCATTGTATGCTACAACAAGATGTTTGGAGGAGGGTTGAACATAACTGTGGACTCACATATTGTTTTAGAATTGTCGACATTGTGATTGTTAAATGCACAAAGATTTGACTGTAGTGAGAATAGAACTCCTACGTAACTATTTACTAAGCTTACTACTTAAAACAAGCACAACAGCAGAGCACAGTTCAGCCTTTTTTTGTATTGGAGAATACTTTATAGCTGATGACATCAGCAGAGTCTGGCAAGAAGAGAATGGCAATATCAGTGTCCCACATGTAGGTGTAAAATGGTCTCTTGAATGTCAGTCAACTGAAACACACAGACACACTAGCTGACAGCAGTGAGAACAGAACCAGTGCAGAACTGAGTACAACAACTAGAAAACTCAGTATTTAACACAAGCGTCACACCAGCAAGTCTGACATTAAGTGTCAGATAACACTTTACAAGTGATGACATCAGCAGTGTCTGGTGAGAAGAGGATGGTAATAGCAGTGTCCCACATGCAGGTGTATAATAGTCTCTTGACCATCAACCAACTGCCCCCCCCCACACACACACACACCAGCTGAATATAGTGAGAACTAAACCCCTACCTAACTAGGTACATCAACTAGAGATCCCAGTACTTAATGCAAATTCCACAGCACAAGTCTGACTTTTACAATGCTGCAGGATCATATATAGTGGATGACATCATCACTAGCTATTTGAGAGATGATGTTGTGATGCTTGAATTAAATGGATGTGTAGGCATGTACAACTATCAAAATACTGGTATTTCATGGGATTATACTGATGACAGCAAGATACACAGTTATGCTTCTTTGACTAAGCAGACACACACACAACAGTTGACTGGAGTGAGATTAGTACCCTATCTAACTAGTTTCATCAGCTAGATAACTCAGCAATTAACACAAGCCTGACTTTTGCAATTCTGCAGGACAGTTTATACTGGATGATATCATCACTTGATGCTTGAGAGAAGATGTTGGGAGGGGGTGTATGAAATGGAAGATTTGCATGTTACCAAACTGATGAGTTTGCAAAGTGTAGTATTTGCTATTGTTTTTCTAGTCTGCAGGTATACCTTAAAAAGACAGCTTTACAAACGATATGCAAGTATTTGAAAATCTGAATGTGTTGTCAGTATACAGATTTATATTGTAGATGTATTGTAGATGTATGTTGGGATCACACCAACAGCACTACTAGATAGGGGCCAAGGGTACTAGCTGCTAGTACAAGGGTCTAGGGAACTACTAAAGGGGCAGTGAATACTGCACAACATGGCTGGGCTAATATATGCCTTCGGGCAGATAGCCCAGAACCAACCTATGAACCTATAAGAAAGCATTTTTTATATATCTCTGTAGTGTAATTGATATTTTTGGCAACAAGTACCGAGAGACCAAGTTTCAACTGCATTGGTACAGGTAACACATGGCTACAGTGTAATTATGTGTTCTTTTCTTAAAAAGAGCTTTCCCTTTGTTTGTGTTTTTACATATAGATTCATGTGATGAAGACTAAATGGGCAGTAAACATCAGTAATTTATGCTAATGTGTATATTCCATGGTGCACAGCCAAGCAGCTGGTTTGTGCGATCAATGTCAAAGTTTTTGCATGTGTGAGATACACATACTGTGTGAGATACACATATTGCTTTCCCTGTTTGTGAGTAGTTAAGCAATGAGCAAATGCTAGCACCAGCTTCATTGATAAAATTATGAGCATCAGCAGTGTAGATAGTACTGAGTGTAAGAAACACACCCGCTGTTTAGCTGACTCTATGGCAACAGGTGTAACTACACTGAAGATTTTCTTTTTGAGCCCAAATGATACAAGATGGAATACAGATGTATCTAATTGTTTTAAACATGTATTTATAATGCAAGGAAATAATTATTTATTCTACATTCACTGTGTGTTAGCACAATGTGTTTAAGCAGCATTGCATGAAGGTAACCACAGCAATGAAGAGCACTTTACATATTCCACACAAATACAGAAGACAAAAAGTGGGGGGCTTCTTTTTTTTCTTTTTTCCACTTATGTGTGTGGTGTGTGATTCTGTTATGGAATGGGGGGCAAGCAGGGGGAAGACCAAAGGGGAAACAATATAGTAATGTGCAGGAGGAAGGTAGGAAAGAACCATAGCTATCCACTTCAACAGTGTAACATGAGCATATCTATAGAATATTGGCTGAATTTGGACTGTCACCTCAACAAAGAAGGGTGACAACAATGCAATCATGTTGTATAGCCAATTGGACTTAGTCAAGTGTGTCAAGCAGACACCTGTGCAAAGTGGAGAACTATGTATGGGATAATATTTTTTGTGGGACAATTGCCCATTTTTTTATTTTTGACTTAATTAAGAGAAGAATGCTGAGTAATGGACATAGGTACTTCTGGGTCAGCTAAGCGGATGCACACAAACAGGGCAAACAAGACAAGACACAGGAATAGTGATGGACACAGCATGTTGGGGAACACCATGATTCAAGATAGGGAGGGGACATTGGAGGCCCATGCTTGTCAAACATGGGGAGAGGGAGAATCTAGTCCTCACCTGCAGGACTGTCATCAATGTTCACTGACTCTGCTGGTTGTTAGAGTGCTTGATGTCTTCTCCTACAGACCATAAAATACAGCATCCTCTCTATCTAGTGCAGATGTGCACCAGTGGTGCCATGTATGACCCTATGCTCCAAGCCTGGCAACTCCTGGCAGGTGATATAATCCCCACCTCTGCCACTACTCCCAGAGGGTACCACAGCATCAGCTGCTGATGTAGTGCTACCTGATGTGGAAGGCCCAGGAAGTGCATGGGCAGTAGAGGTAGTACTACTAGGTTGGGTCCCTGTTGTGCTGGGCATTGGTGCAAGAGCCAGTAAAGTAGGGGCAGGCAGGGCCACAGGGGTTGGCCTACCTCTCTGTCCTGTAAAGCATTTTGTTATTTGTCAGAGATGGATGACATGGAAATGTTTGACCACACATAGAAAAATAAAAAAGAGAGATATGGGTTGGTTTAAGACAAAAAAATATTTATTTATTTATTTATATATTTTTATTTATTACATTTGTTTACCGGGTAAAATCCATCTGAGCTGAATCCCATTTTCAGTGGAGACCTGAGGAGAAAGGCTCCTGACATACAGTAGAGACTTCTAACAATACTAACTATACAAACAAATTTAACAAATATCAATAATGTTTGATATGTATCACTGTATACTTCAAAATAATTAATTATGGTAAAGACATGAAATACAGTTTCAAAACAATGTATTTTACCAAACATTTGTTAAAAGAAGACATATTTTAATAGTGCCAGGAATGGTACAATGTAAGATCAGTGTGCTTGCCTAGGATTTAAAATCACTCTAGCTTCTAATAGGAGGAAATGTAAGCAAATTGTTGGCTATGAAGAGATAAACAGTAGCTTTGGGGGTAGAGCTAGTTAGGAGAAAGAGCAGTAATATGAGCTATAGTTGGGGTATAATTGTAATAAGAGATATAGTTGGTGAGTGGGTAGACTAAACAAGGAGTATGGCAGGAGCAGAGCCAATGATTTGCTAGATGTTATTTTAGGAGGTGTTTGAAATCATGATAGTTAGGGTTTTTTGCTATGGGTTGGAGAAGATTGTTCCAGAGCTTGTCAATTTTATAAGAGTAGAGAGAGGTGCTTAGTGTGTTGTGGGGTTGGGTAACCTTTAACATTAGTATATTTGAGGACCTGAGTTATCTGTGATTTATTTTAGCTGCAGCAAGAGTATGTTTGTTGAGGTCTGAAGAAGCGAGCAATCGTGAAAGTACCTACCTGTTTTTACTTGTTTTTATCTGTCTTTTGGAATTAAAGTGTTCTTACTCTCAGCATTGGGCATTTTTTCATTTGCTGTGATTTATTTTAGGTTGGATTAGGTTAGTGAGTGTGAGGGAGTGATTGGGTTGGTGAATTATTTTGTGGGTTATGGTCAGTTTATTGAATGTTAACAGATTTGTGAGTTCTAGCCAGTTGAGTTGGAAGAGTACTGAGCAGTGGTTGGTTCTGTATGGGTGGCCTGTAGCGAACTTTGTAATTTTGTTATAGCAGGATTCTAGACTATTCAGGTCTGTTTTATTTTGGTTGGTACATATTTGGGATCTGTAGAGGAGGGTGGAAAGCAGTTGTGAGTGGGCGGTGGCAAGTCTGGCACTTTCAGTGACATATGGTTTGGCTCTATATAGGCTGCCTAATTTGGTGTGGACCTTTTTGATGGTGAGGGCGATGTGGCTATCAAATCTTAGGTTATCATCTATTGTGATACCTAGAAGTTTAGCTTGGCTTGTGGGTTCTATATTGGTTCCATTTGAGGAAAGTATTGTTAGATGGGACTGGCACGTTTTTTTTTTTTATTTCTGAATACTGTTATCTTGGTTTTGTTAGGGTTTTAGCATGAGTCGATGATCAGTGAGGTATTTTTTTATATCCTGAAAAGAAGTTTGTATTTTTGTTTGTAGTTCCTGGGGAGTGGGGGCTGAGCAAATAAGTGTGGAATTGTTTATGTACTGGACTGTGGAGGGTAGTTGGGTTGCAGAGCTAAGGTTATTTGTAAAAATTGTAAAGAGAAGGGGCCAAGTATGGAACCTTTGGATATTCCAGTAGAGATGGGGAGAAGGTTGGAAAGGGTGTTTTCCCAGTTGGCAGCTTGCTGATAGAGAGATAGCTATGGAACCAGGACAGGGCGGTTGAGCTAAGGCCATAGGAAGACAACTTGTTGAATAGGATTTGGTGGGAAATGGTGTGAAAAGGTTTTGACATATCAAGGAAAATGGAAGAGACAATTTGGCCTTCATTTATGAGACTTTGGATGGTGTTGATAAAAGACAGAAGAGCAGTGGTGGTACTATGCTTTGGCCTGAAGCCATATTGAGTGGGGAAAAAGAAGGGTTTGATTGAGGAAATGGTTAAGGAGTTGATTATGAATGTATTTTTTCCAAGATTTTGGCTAGGGAGTGAGGATGGCTATGGGATGGTAGTTTGTTAGTTCTTTATAGGTTCCGCCTTTGTGTAGGGGAATAATATGAGATTTTTCCATCGACAGGGGAGGTATTGCTCTGCAATGGAGTGGTTGCTCAGGACTGATATAGGCTAGGCAATTGAGGGGACAGCTATTTTAAGGAATTCAGTGGGTTGTAGGTCTGCTGCTAGACAGCAGGGTTTGAGCTTGGAAATGAGTGCTTTAATGTAGCTAGTTTGGATAGGAGTATATGTAAAAGGGTTGGGGAAACTGAAGAAGGAGTGGGTATGGTTAGATGTTGTGTTGGTTGGTTACTTAGGAGAGATGTGATTGTGTTAATAAAGTGAGTGTTGAACTGTGTAGCTATGGGGTCAGTTATGTTCAAGGTGACTGGTGGAGAGGTTGAGACATAGCCTGGGTTAAGGAGGTTGTTAATGTTTTGACAGATTTTTGGGGGGTTGTTTTGGTGGATTTGTTGGTATGTTTGGAAGTAAGTTTATTTGTCTGATATTAATTGTTTCTTAGCTAGATTTTGTAGTTGGCAAGAGGTTTGTTTTATCCTTGGAGGTGTGATATGCTAACCAAGCTCTGTCTCTTTTTTTTAGTAGTGATTTTGTGTTTTTTGTTAGCCAGGGTATGTGCTTAGGTTTTAATCTTATTTTTCTTATAGGTGCGAGGTTATTAGTATGTTGAGAAAGGTATTGTTGAAGTACTGTACAGCCTGATTTAGAGGAGGATTTTAAGAGGTGACCAGTTGCTTTGTTGAAGTAGTAAGTTAAAAGTGGACTTGGAGAAATTTTTTTTGTTACGGATGAATATATATATTGTGTTGGTTTGGGTCTGTACTCGTTTCCTGTACAGGAAGGTAGGAAAATGGTCACTAAGGGAATCTGGAAGGCAGCCAGCTAGGTAACCTAGGTTGGGCTTGTTAGTCAGTATTCAATCAAGTGTAGACTGCCTTTTGGAATGTTTGTGTAACCGAGTTGGGCAGGATATGGTTTGGGTGAAATTGTAAAGGTTTGGGAAGAGGAAGAGTTTGTTGGAGGAACAAGAGGGCCCATCCACGTTGAAGTCACCAAGGATAATTGTTTCTTGGCTGAAAGCAGATGATGCCCACAAAAGTAGATTTTCAATGATGGGTAGGTTGTTGCCGGGGCAGATAGGCAGTTATAATAATTGTTTTGTTTGGGTTTCTCACTAGACATGTTGTTAGGATTTCAGATTTAGGTAGGTCAGGTGGGGCACAGTTTATCTTTTCAATTTTGAGGGTGTCTTTGTATATAATGGCAACACTGCCACCCCTTTTGTTTAATCTGTGTAGTCTTATTATGTTATAGTCAGTTGTAATTATGTCTTTGTCTTTAATGTGTATCGTTAACCAAGTTTCAGTAATTGATGCAATGTCAGGTAAGTAGGTGTTCAGGGTTGCATGAAATTCAGCAATTTTATTTACAATGCTGCAGAGATTGAAATTGATAAAGAGTAGGTCATTCTTAAAGAATTTTGGAAGTGGGTGGGGTGGTAGTTAGTTATATGGTGACTAGGGGGTGCTGGATGGTTGGGTAGATGAGCTGTAGAGTGGGGGGAGTTAGTTTGTGGTTCTGGGTTGGGTTTGATGTTGGCACAGAGTTTAATTTGAGCTGTGCTGTGTAGTAGAAATTGTCTGAGCTTATTGGTCAGTTTTACATATCTAAGGGCTGAAGGATTACAGCAGTGTGTGGGTATGTGTTTGAAAGGTAAGAAGAGAGTGGTTGATGTGTTGTAGAGATGTGGGCATATGTTAGCATAGGTGCGGGTGCATAGGTAGGAGGAGGAGAGAGGGCGAGTGGGTATGTGGAGGTGATTGAGTGTGTTAGAGTTGAGGGAGGTGGAGATATGCATGAGGCAGAGGAGGTGGAGTAGGAGAACATTGATTAGTAGGGAGTAGATACATGACATAGTGTGAGGCTGTACTGGCATGGGGAAGGAGGTTGGAGTTAAGGGAGGTGACTTTGGAAGGGTTAGTGTGCTTGGGTGATGGGTGAAGGGGTGTGGTTAGGTATAAATCTATGGAAAGTGGGGGTGGGTGAGAATGGGAGTAGGGTAGGGGAGTAGAGTGAGACCAAGCACAGTGAGGGCAAACAGAGTGGGTTGAAAGGAGAACAAAATAGTTATCAATGAAATGCTTGCCCTGATTTAAAGTAAGTGAAAAGAAATAGAACCATACACTAGAATGATGCTTTGAGTAGACTTTACTACTGTCTTGAAAGGTTTATAAAGTGCAAGAACTGAACTGAAATGCCATGCATGCAGGCTGGTGAGGAAGGAGAGAGTAAAAAAAGACAGTCATTTTTATAGTAGGGGCTAGAGGGAAACAGAAAGATAGAGTTAGAGTGTATTAAATGCAGACCGTTGGGGAGGGGGTAGCCAACCTAGTGGTATGAGCATGCCACTAACAGAATAGCTGTATAATTTAAAGCAAATGGCAATGAAAAAAGCAAGAACTTAAATAACATAATATACACTTTGTAATTAGTGCCATTATATGTGACACACAATGTATTATCACAATAATAATTAATTTATCTATACTTTTATTTCTAAGTATACTTTTTAACAACTGCAAATTATAACTAATGACTGTTCAAAGTAGTCCTTGCAATGTACATGTATTGCATATATGCTTGGTCAAATCATACAGATTAAGTTAAAAGCAGGGCATTATGCCACTTCTGTTAAAATTATTATGTAATATTTTTAAATGATTTTACTATATGTTTTTTACATGTGGTATTTGAACCTACAACACATGACTACATTATTAGACTTGACTTTTACAGTTGGCTTGTGCTATAGACTGAAGCATTTACAGTTAAGATATGCATACATACCTCTCAACTATACATCTCATAAAATGTATGCTTTTTTGGCAAATCGTTGTGATGATCTGAGAATTAAAGTCATCAAATAGTGATATGCATTTCTGTTTCAGACTTAATATTCTTTAGAAAAATGCATGCTAAAACAAATCCTGTTTTTATAGCAATGTTCTAAGTATGTAAGTACAATATTTAAAATGTGTCCCTATTTTTGGGCCTTTGTCTCCCCATTCTGTCAGGCTTTGTCCAGCTTTTTTTGTGGTAAGAAGTTGAGATGTATGTATGCATGTTTAATTTTCTATTACTGTATAGAAGAGCAATACTTTAGCTAAAATAATAGTTATGTTGTGCTGCATAAATACTCCTTGTTTTCTTCAGTCTCTCTAAATACTTATCATGGGCCTCCCTATTCACCATTTTCTCCTGGTTGGTTGTGGAATAAAAAGAAGAGAACAAGGGAAAAGCATTATGCATGCCAGTCCTGCGTCTATGCAGCTCCTATTTATTTTTAATACTCTGTATCTGTATACTTGCACAACTGTCGGATGTCAGCAGTCCTAAACTCATCCAGCCACTGGTTAAGTGTATTCTGCTTGCACCTTTTGAGGTCATTATAGGGGTGTGTAGAATGTCAGCTGCAATGGAGACAGCCTTGGCCAGACTATTCCATGTCTCAGACTTGTGTTGGGAGCCAATAAGTATAGTCCCCCTGTAAGAGTCTTCAGCTATGGAATTTTACAAGGAGTCCAATAAAGATTCTTTATTCATCAACACCCCACCTCTGTGCCCTAAATTGGGAACCTTCCCTTTCACCTCAAGACATGTCCAGTCAGGCCAAACAGGAACAGATACTAGTGGTGTCCCACCAGTTCCTGTTATTGCATTTACTGATAGTGTGCAAACCCAAACAAAGATGCCAAGTGAGTTTGTGAGACATTAAGTAGACAGCAACAGTGGCAAATAGAGAGGAAAAGCAGTTTTTGAAATAGGAAGGTTAATTTGAGAGTTGGCATTAGCTGATGGGGTGTTTGCTGCTGTAACTCTTGATTCAGCTTTTCAGACATGTATTGGAGGCATAAACTGTATGACCTGATGCTTTTGTGTGGCTTTACACACAGATAAAATAGATTTGTACAATGTGGGATTCAAACCTATGCGTTAGTGACAAAACATATTTTCAACACAGGTGATTTTTATTTCTTGTCACAGAAGAAGTGCTCATGAATTATATATAAATACACATGGCAGAGTGGGGAGTTAACCATGTAAGTGTGTGACCTGACAAGGTCCTGATTTATACATTCATGTATGTTTGACTATCATCAGGTTGGAAGACCATTCAAGGCCAGGGAAGGCAGTTATAATTACAGAATCAGAATATTTTAGTTTCATAGTTTCATAGTATAGTACTAGGCTATCTGCCCTGGGGCATTTGTAAGCCTAGCCATAGTGATATGGCTTTTGCCACCCCATGAAATGGTACAAAAATGTACAGAATAAATCTAGAATACTGTGCCTCTGTCTAGTAGTGACACAATGAAGGTCCCCTTATATAATAGAATTAGTTTACTGTGCCCCTGTCTAGCAGTGACACAGATGTGACCCCTGGGGTAAACTTATGATCTCCCATCCACTCATCAAGATTTCTCTTGAAGAGAGTCAGTGAGGGGCTCTGCCTAATACGAACTGGGATCCTGTTCCAAAGCATGGGAAGCCTCTGGGTTATGAATCTATCCCTCCAGCATGTCCTATTCATACTTGTGCCGAGGTTTAAGTCTTTAGCTCTCATGGTCCTGATGGATTTGGATTTTTTTTTTTGTCCTGATTGGACATGGCCTTGTACGTCAGGCAGAGATCCCCTCTGAGCAGGCGGTATGCTACTGAATAGAGCTGAAGTTTCTTTAGTCTGGCAGAATAAGACATATGTTGGAGACCCTTGATCCTTTTGGTGAGGTACTTTTGTGGTCTCTCCAGCTGTTGCAAATGCCGGGTGAGGTACATACCAAATGGGGCATTGTACTCAATCATGGGTCTGATGAGGGAGGAATATAGGGGTACAATGACATCCTTGGATCTGGATGTGAATCCCTTCATGATGAGGTGTGCAAGGTAGAATGTTTTTCTAACCACTTTGGCAATGTAGGTGTCAAATGAGAGGTCGCTGTCTACTTGGGTCCCTAGGTCTCTGATTACTTTTTCCATACTCAGTGGGTTGCTGTCTATGTGATAATTTGTGGGTACTTTGTTTTTCCAAAAGGGATGACTATACATTTTTTGGCATTTAGTTTAAGGCCGTGACTACGGCACCAGTTGTCCGTTTCAGTGAGGCCTTTTTGTAGGATGTGTGTCTGCTGGTGTATCACCTATGGCGTCTAGTTTGCAGTCATCTGCGAACTTTGTCAGCCACAGCCCTCCCATGTTTGCTTTAACATCTGAGAAATAAATGCCAAACAAGAGGGGTCCCAGGACAGATCCCTGTGGGACACCACTTGTGACTGGCTTTGAGTCTGACATTGCTCCAGCGATTTTAACTTTATGGGTTCTGTCCTTTAGCCAGTTTGCAATCCATCTAGTGACATAAGGCTTTACTTTTAAGCTGTTTAGCTTATCTATGATGCCTGAGTGGGGTATTGTGTCGAAGGCCTTAGCCAAGTCCAGGTATGCTGTATGGACTGCTTTGCCCTCATCAATGGCTCTAGTGACTGTTTCGAAAAAGTCAACCAGGTTTAAAAGGCAGGATCTGCCCTTTACAAAGCCGAACTGGGTGGGGTCAAGTGTCTGTAGGTCCCCTATGTCTCTGTTTATGAGTTCCATAATGATTCTTTCCATAGCTTAGTTCCCAAAGTATACCTCCTTTTTCATGTAAACAAGTATGTGTGTGACATGACACTTCAGAAAATAAATGTGTAATTGTAGAACCATAATTCTACTGATACCCACAGGTACACATTTAATATATATCTGATATCATGTGTATGCTCAATGCACTTGCTGTAGAGAGTGATTATTATGTTTGATTTTTGTTTTCATGTTACTTTTAATATAAAGTAAATTGGAACAACAAGAATAAAACTTTGGACTTTGCTGGATTACAATCAGGACTCACCTGTATTCCAGCCCTACACTTACAGCTGCTACCACAGGAACAGTTAAAAAACAGCTGTATATTTTCATATTCATTGTTAATTATGTGTGTTGACCACCACACAGCGCTGCTTACCGTGTTTGTGTGGTGGCACACCATAGAGGATACAATGTATCAGTTTTGAAATTGCCTACTGTCTGCTTCATATCTGCAGGTGTTGGGAAAGGTTGCTAACCATCGTGCAATGCCACTTAGCAGGTTTGTGAGATGGAAAGCAAGAGATATGACTATGGATCCTTTTGAATTTGAGAATGTCTGCATCCTGTCTGTAGGTGTTCTGTATGCTTTCTGAGTGGACCATTAAGCAACTTACAAATGTGGCAAGCAAAGCTCACCAAATTTATCTTTGTGAACAGTGTTTATTATGTTTCATCCTGAAAGATAAATGTAGGACTTGGACCATGATCTACAAATAGTATATACTGTGTGGATCACTGTGTTTAGTAGGTGTGCTACACACACATGTAATTTGTGGTGTAGTTTATGTATTGAGTATCACAAAAATACATTACATGGCATTTATTCTATTCATTTCCCAAGTTTGCTCTAAGCTGTGCACTGCTCAAATGGTGGTATTAAAATTAAATAAAAAAATAAATAAACATTACAAAAGAAATGTTATTACACATTAAAGATATTTACACAAGTCAAGATTTGAATTGTCACACCAATGAACCTACAAAACACAGGAAGGGTGTTTTATCTCTCTTTGCCACAGAAACAGCTTTGCAGCAAGAATGAACATCAGTGTGCATACAAGCAAGTCCCAAATCATCCAGAGTACTACCAAGACATATGCCACTTGTACACTCTCAGTTGTTTGTACATGTGTTCATTTCAGATATAGTGCAATGAGTGACCACACAACTATGTATGACTATTGTTTTTGCAGGAATGCAACTCTGTCTTACCTTTGTATGGTGTTCACTCTTCTCTTATCAGAGCAGAAATCTGAGATATGTAGTCTGTAAGGCATTTTATATCATTGTCCTTAAAATGTATAAGAATATTAAATGGAAATAATATACAGTTTTCAACAAAGGCAGGGGAGTTTAGATATTGCTGAACAATAACTGAGAAATGTGTGTTGCTTACTTACATTTAAAACTTGATACAATTATTTCTACACTTTGTAAGTGTAACTTGGCTGACACATCCACTGGAGGTGAGGGAGTTTGAATTGCTGTTGTGTTTTCTCTCTCCTTACCAGTAATCATTCACAGTTGCAATCCATTAGCAACAAACACTGAAGTAGTTCCTGCACTATGTTTACACCTGCTGCATGGAGACAAGAGTTTGGAGTTCAGCAAGTCTGAGTTCACACCTCATTTACATCTTTACCATGCTCACAGCCCTGAATCTACACTATAAAAAGGTAACCATGTAGCTGGGGAACCTAAAGGTAAGGAGAGTTGTATATGTGGATAACAAAGAAGAAGATGGCTATTACTTTGGATTTATCTGCATAGAAGGCTACTGATCTTGATAAGGTATGATTGGATTTTTCAATTGAATTCTGGATTTGCTCACACATACCTAGGAAGTGTGTGTGTGTGTGTGTGTGTGTGTGTGTGTGTGTGTGTGTGTGTGTGTGTGTGTGTGTGTGTGTGTGTGTGTGTGTGTGTATGTGTGTGTGTGCGTGCAACTTTTATCTTTATGCACTTGTTAGAAGTTTACCGATGGCATAGACATTTTTGTCAGGGCGTTTTACTTTCTTAGATACACAGCCTTAGTAACTTCTATCACAAGTGTTATTGTTTCAACTGTTTCTCTTTTCAGTCTTCTATGTTATTTCAGTGAAATGTAAATGTCCTATATTGTCAATGACACAGGGGTGTTGGCCTTCTAGGAAGGCTCATAGATAGCTGTAGGGGAGTGCTGGACACAGGTAGAGGTGACTGGTAATTGCATAAAAATTACTATTATGTAGTAAATGTGTACAATTTTGCTATAGTTTGAAAGCACTTATAACAATTGACTGATGTAATATTTCTTGTTTGGTACAAAATGTCATTTGCCTGTTGTTTTGGGGGTGGGGGAGCCAAGTTCCATTTCTGTGTTGCCACAACCAAAATATATTTCTACAGAGGATTGCTTTGCTATTGTTAGTCTTTTTTATGGATCAAACCTTGTTTTTGTGTGACTGTGTTATGTTACTACACATAACTCTTTTTTATATGTGAATAACTGAAGTTTTTTTGTTTCTCCAGTGGGTAATATTGAAAAACTAATAATAAGTGCTATATCTAAGCAGGATTTTTATTTATGTGATATTTATGTGTAGTATCTTTCTCTTGTGTTTTATGTCACCTAGGGCTATGGCACCCAAGTGTCCCAATACCTGCACCCCCCTTCAGTGACTCAGATAATTATATGATTGTACAAGCCTTTCATCAACATGGTGACTTTCTGCTTGAGAGATTTTGAAAATGCAATTTACAGGGATTGTCTGGGGATAGGAGTATATGTAAAAGGGTTGGGGAAACTGAAGAAGGAGTGGGTATGGTTAGAGGTTGTGTTGGTTGGTTACTTAGGAGAGATGTGATTGTGTTAATAAAGTGAGTGTTGAACTGTGTTGCTATGGGGTCAGTTATGTTTAAGGTGACTGGTGGAGAGGTTGAGACATAGCCTGGGTTTAGGAGGTTGTTAATGTTTTGACAGATTTTTGGGGGGGTTGTTTTGGTGGATTTGTTGGTATGTTTGGAAGTAAGTTTATTTGTCTGATATTAATTGTTTCTTAGCTAGATTTTGTAGTTGGCAAGAGGTTTGTTTTATCCTTGGTGGTGTGATATGCTAACCAAGCTCTGTCTCTTTTTTTTTAGTAGTGATTTTGTGTTTTTTGTTAGCCAGGGTATGTGCTTAGGTTTTAATCTTATTTTTCTTGTAGGTGCGAGGTTATTAGTATGTTGAGAAAGGTATTGTTGAAGTACTGTACAGCCTGATCCAGAGGAGGATTTTAAGAGGTGACCAGTTGCTTTGTTGAAGTAGTAAGTTAAAAGTGGACTTGGAGAATTTTTTATTGTTACGGATGAATATATATATTGTGTTGGTTTGGGTCTGTACTTGTTTTCTGTACAGGAAGGTAGGAAAATGGTCGCTAAGGGAATCTGGAAGGCAGCCAGCTAGGTAACCTAGGTTGGGCTTGTTAGTCAGTATCCAGTCAAGTGTAGACTGCCTTTTGGAATGTTTGTGTAACCGAGTTGGGCAGGATATGGTTTGGGTGAAATTGTAAAGGTTTGGGAAGAGGAAGAGTTTGTTGGAGGAACAAGAGGGCCCATCCACGTTGAAGTCACCAAGGATAATTGTTTCTTGGCTGAAAGCAGATGATGCCCACAAAAGTAGATTTTCAATGATGGGTAGGTTGTTGACGGGGCAGATAGGCAGTTATAATAATTGTTTTGTTTGGGTTTCTCACTAGACATGTTGTTAGGATTTCAGATTTAGGTAGGTCAGGTGGGGCACGGTTTATCTTTTCAATTTTGAGGGTGTCTTTGTATATAATGGCAACACTACCACCCCTTTTGTTTAATCTGTCTAGTCTTATTATGTTATAGTCAGTTGTAATTATGTCTTTGTCTTTAATGTGTATCTTTAACCAAGTTTCAGTAATTGATGCAATGTCAGGTAAGTAGGTGTTCAGAGTTGCATGAAATTCAGCAATTGTATTTACAATGCTGCAGAGATTGAAATTGATAAAGAGTAGGTCATTCTTAAAGAATTTTGGAAGTGGGTGGGGTGGAAGTTAGTTATATGGTGACTAGGGGGTGCTGGATGGTTGGGTAGATGAGCTGTAGAGTGGGTGGAGTTAGTTTGTGGTTCTGGGTTGGGTTTGATGTTGGCACAGAGTTTAATTTGAGCTATGCTGTGTAGTAGAAATTGTCTGAGCTTATTAGTCAGTTTTACATATCTAAGGGCTGAAGGATTACAGCAGTGTGTGGGTATGTGTTTGAAAGGTAAGAAGAGAGTGGTTGGTGTGTTGTAGAGATGTGGGTTTATGTTAGCATAGGTGCGGGTGCATAGGTAGGAGGAGGAGAGAGGGCGAGTGGGTATGTGGAGGTGATTGAGTGTGTTAGAGTTGAGGGAGGTGGAGATATGCATGAGGCAGAGGAGGTGGAGTAGGAGAACATTGATTAGTAGGGAGTAGATACATGACATAGTGTGAGGCTGTACTGGCATGGGGGAGGAGGTTGGAGTTAAGGGAGGTGACTTTGGAAGGGTTAGTGTGCTTGGGTGATGGGTAAAGGGGTGTGGTTAGGTATAAACCTATGGAAAGTGGGGGTGGGTGAGAATGGGAGTAGGGTAGGGGAGTAGAGTGAGACCAAGCACAGTGAGGGCAAACAGAGTGGGTTGAAAGGAGAACAAAACAGTTATCAATGAAATGCTTGCCCTGATTTAAAGTAAGTGAAAAGAAATAGAACCATACACTAGAATGATGCTTTGAGTAGACTTTACTACTGTCTTGAAAGGTTTACAAAGTACAAGAACTGAACTGAAATGCCATGCATGCAGGCTGGTGAGGAAGGAGAGAGTAAAAAAAGACAGTAATTTTTATAGTAGGGGCTAGAGGGAAACAGAAAGGTAGAGTTAGAGTGTATTAAATACAGACCGTTGGGGAGGGGGTAGCCAACCTAGTGGTATGAGCATGCCACTAACAGAATAGCTGTATAATTTAAAGCAAATGGCAATGAAAAAAGCAAGAACTTAAATAACATAATATACACTTTGTAATTAGTGCCATTATGTGTGACACACAATGTATTATCACAATAATAATTAATTTATCTCTACTTTTATTTCTAAGTATACTTTTTAACAACTGCAAATTATAACTAATGACTGTTCAAAGTAGTCCTTACAATGTACATGTATTGCATATATGCTTGGTTAAATCATACAGATTAAGTTAAAAGCAGGGCATTATGCCACGTCTGTTAAAATTATTATGTAATATTTTTAAATGATTTTACTATATGTTTTTTACATGTGGTATTTGAACCTACAACACCTGACTACAGTATTAGACTTGACTTTTACAGTTGGCTTGTGCTATAGACTGAAGCATTTACCGTTAAGATATGCATACATACCTCTCAACTATACATCTCATAAAATGTATGCTTTTTTGGCAAATCGTTGTGATGATCTGAGAATTAAAGTCATCAAATAGTGATATGCATTTCTGTTTCAGACTTAATATTCTTTGGAAAAATGCATGCTAAAACAAATCCTGTTTTTATAGCAATGTTCTAAGTATGTAAGTACAATATTTAAAATGTGTCCCTATTTTTGGGCCTTTGTCTCCCCATTCTGTCAGGCTTTGTCCAGCTTTTTTTGTGGTAAGAAGTTGAGATGTATGTATGCATGTTTAATTTTCTATTACTGTATAGAAGAGCAATACTTTAGCTAAAATAATAGTTATGTTGTGCTGCATAAATACTCCTTGTTTTCTTCAGTCTCTCTAAATACTTATCATGGGCCTCCCTATTCACCATTTTCTCCTGGTTGGTTGGGGAATAAAAAGAAGAGAACAAGGGAAGAGCATTATGCATGCCAGTCCGGAGTCTATGCAGCTCCTATTTATTTTTAATACTCTGTATCTGTATACTTGCACAACTGTTGGATGTCAGCAGTCCTAAACTCATCCAGCCACTGGTTAAGTGTATTTTGCTTGCACCTTTTGAGGTCATTATAGGGGTGTGTAGAATTTCAGCTGCACTGGAGACAGCCTTGGCCAGACTATTCCATGTCTCAGACTTGTATTGGGAGCCAATAAGTATAGTCCCCCTGTAAGAGCCTTCAGCTATGGAATTTTACAAGGAGTCCAATAAAGATTCTTTATTCATCAACACCCCACCTCTGTGCCCTAAATTGGGAACCTTCCCTTTCACCTCAAGACATGTCCAGTCAGGCCAAACAGGAACAGATACTAGCGGTGTCCCACCAGTTCCTGTTATTGCATTTACTGATAGTGTGCAAACCCAAACAAAGATGCCAAGTGAGTTTGTGAGACATTAAGTAGACAGCAACAGTGGCAAACAGAGAGGAAAAGCAGTTTTTGAAATAGGAAGGCTAATTTGAGAGTTGGCATTAGCTGATGGGGTGTTTGCTGCTGTAACTCTTGATTCAGCTTTTCAGACATGTATTGGAGGCATAAACTGTATGACCTGATGCTTTTGTGTGGCTTTACACACAGATAAAATAGATTTGTACAATGTGGGATTCAAACCTATGCGTTAGTGACAAAACATATTTTCAACACAGGTGATTTTTATTTCTTGCCACAGAAGAAGTGCTCATGAATTATATATAAATACACATGACAGAGTGGGGAGTTAACCATGTAAGTGTGTGACCTGACAAGGTCCTGATTTATACATTCATGTATGTTTGACTATCATCAGGTTGGAAGGCCATTCAAGGCCAGGGAAGGCAGTTATAATTACAGAATCAGAATATTTTAGTTTCATAGTTTCATAGTATAGTACTAGGCTATCTGCCCTGGGGCATTTGTAAGCCTAGCCCTAGTGATGTGGCTTTTGCCACCCCATGAAATGGTACAAAAATGTACAGAATAAATCTAGAATACTGTGCCTCTGTCTAGTAGTGACACAATGAAGGTCCTCTTATATAATAGAATTAGTTTACTGTGCCCCTGTCTAGCAGTGACACAGATGTGACCCCTGGGGTAAACTTACGATCTCCCATCCACTCATCAAGCTTTCTCTTGAAGAGAGTCAATGAGGGGCTCTGCCTAATACGAACTGGGATCCTGTTCCAAAGCATGGGAAGCCTCTGGGTTATGAATCTATTCCTCCAGCATGTCCTATTCATACTTGTGCCGAGGTTTAAGTCTTTAGCTCTCATGGTCATGATGGATTTGGATTTTTTGAGGTGGAGCATGTCCATCAGATCCTGATTGGACATGGCCTTGTACGTCAGGCAGAGATCACCTCTGAGCAGGCGGTATGCTACTGAATAGAGCTGAAGTTTCTTTAGTCTGGCAAAATAAGACATATGTTGGAGACCCTTGATCCTTTTGGTGAGGTACTTTTGTGGTCTCTCCAGCTGTTGCAAATGCCGGGTGAGGTACATACCAAATGGGGCATTGTACTCAATCATGGGTCTGATGAGGGAGGAATATAGGGGTACAATGACATCCTTGGATCTGGATGTGAATCCCTTCATGATGAGGTGTGCAAGGTAGAATGTTTTTCTAACCACTTTGGCAACGTGGGTGTCAAATGAGAGGTCACTGTCTACTTGGGTCCCTAGGTCTCTGATTACTTTTTCCATACTCAGTGGGTTGCTGTCTGTGTGATAATTTGTGGGTACTTTGTTTTTTCCAAAATGACTATACATTTTTTGGCATTTAGTTTAAGGCCGTGACTACGGCACCAGTTGTCCATTTCAGTGAGACCTTTTTGTAGGATGTGTGTGTCTGCTGGTGTATTGACTATGGCGCCTAGTTTGCAGTCATCTGCAAACTTTGTCAGCCACAGCCCTCCCATGTTTGCTTTAACATCTGAGAAATAAAGATTCATTTGGAGTGTGTGCATTTCTTATCAGTGTCTTCAGCCATGGTTCCAGTGCATAACCTGCATCACCCAGCAAATGACCCTGTGAGATATTCCCCCTAGTAAATATCTCATAAAGTAGACAGTTGTGCCAAATATGTGAGTCATGGTAAGTGTCTGGGATGCCAGCACACACATTCAGGATTATTCCCTTAGAGTTACACATGGCCTGGCAGTTAATGAAGTCGAAGTCCTTTCTATTTATGTATACCCTTCCCTGTTCCTCAGGTGGTGCTTTGATTTCTACATGTGTACAGTCTATGGCACCAGGACTTCAGGGTAGTGTACTATAGGTTAGAACACCTGCACATTTCTGGCTCTATCTGTATGGGGAAAATATATGTACTCACTAGCATGTTGCAGCATAACACAGCATTAAGGAATTTATGGAGGATCCCGGATGATGATGCCCGTGATACCCCCAGCATGTCCCTTGTTGGTCTCTGGAAGGTTCCTGTATCTAACATTCTAAGTGCTACACATACCTTAGTCTCTGCTGGGATTGGGTCCCCTCAGTTTGCCTTTGCTTTCAGTTGAGGACATTAGAGGTTGCGCAGTTTCTGTAATGTGTCTTTGTCCATCCTGTAGTGTTCTACAGTGTCCACCTCATGCAAATTGTAAAAAGGTAAACAGGGTCTAAACACCTTTTTCCTTTTTGGCTGTGGTCTGTTAGCAACATTAACAACATAGATGTTGGCCTGCTGCGCATACACATGAATATGAGCAACAGCAGTCCCTAACATTATTTCCGTGTAGCCTAGTTTCTATGGCTGTATTCCAATAGGTTTTGGAATTTCCAGGGAAATCCAGCACAGAGTCTAAACAGAGTGTTTATAGCTTGCTGAATAGCTCCTCCATCTTAGAATGGTTAATTAGCATAAAATACAGCTGCTTATGCTGTAATTAGCATGCCACAATGTTTACCGTGTTTGCGTGGATCTACTTAGCATGTATTGCTGCTTATTGAATACAAAATGGTGTGATGCGCATACAGTTTTAGTGGACCATGTAGGCTTTATTGAATTTGCACCTTGGTTTTTTCATATTCTGTGGATATGTTTAAGACAATTTAATTTACTACTGTAGAGTTAGAATGTATCCAAGCTAACCTCTGAGTAAAATAATAAGACAAAAAAATGAAACATAAATGTGGTATTTTTGCAGAAGTAATGAATATTAAAATGAGACATGGTAATGAAATATAGCAAAGATGGTGGCCAGGAAAAGTGTTGCCTCTGAAACAGGACTTGCAATGGTTATAAGTCTGCTAAGAAGCATTCATCTCTTAATCAAGTCTAATGAATTTGTCCTTGAAAAGGATATTTCTACAAAATGTCAAAAAGCAAAAGCAACTTCATTCAAAATACATTGCATTTTGCTAAACAGAAGTATTAAAATGAACTCTTTGAAGGTAATCTGACAGTAGATATGGAAATAACATGTTTAGTTTGCAGATGTACCAGAGTAAGTAAAATAGATGTGAAAGGCTGAATGTTAGAAATAAAAATTGCTGAACAGAATATTGCAATTAAACTTGACATGAGTACAGAATACAATATCTTGTTAGAAAATACTTTGAAGGTTTCAGGATGAGAAAATTCTCAAGAGAAAGTTGTATATATGGATTTAGCAAACCTCATCAAATCAATGAAATGTTCATGGTGCTAATGTTGACAAGTTAATGTAAACAAAAAAATTGACATGCTTTTGTGCATGCTGTAAGAATAATACTTGAGCAAACAAAGTTTAAAACTATATATTTTTTTTGCTGAAGATAGACCCCTTGCACCCCCATACCCCTTGCTAATTATTTATTCCAATGCTAAGATTGCAGAGTCCCTAAGGAAAGGACATATTCCCCAGCCACAAGGACTGTCGACTTTGCACAGTTGTCAGCTGTCTGATTTGTCAACCAAAACATGTCAACAAAACACAATGGCATTAGATAATTCTGCTAATATGTATTAAGTTATTTATTTATTTACTGGCATTTATTTTCTATGATACTCTGATGGAGCATAACCCTTTTTCAGTGGAAGCCCAGGGAGAAAATATCCATTATATAGACACCATGGACATCATTTGTATTGTTTCTGCATTTGCAGTCAGATTAATTCATGAGCAACAATTCAATTACTTAGACATCCTTGACATCACTTGCATCATTTACAATTTTGGTTAAAAATAACAGTTATAGGAGTTGTATATGAACATTTTTTTGAATAAAGAGTTAGAGCAGCCCAAAAAAAGGAAGGAGGGGTAGAGGCACAAGGAAGAAGAAAGAGATAAGATGACAAAGTAGGTTATAGTTGTGATAATGGTACATTAAAAGTTTTGTGCAGCAGAAAGTTATGTCATGAATTCATATAGCCATATTAGTACCAGTTTAATCTGCGGTAGTGCAGGTTCAGAGTCATTTATCAGGTGCTGCATCAGTTGGCATTTAACGTCTTTCAGGTTGCAGTCTGCTCCTGAGTAGAGTCAGATGGTATTTCAGCTATTAGAAATGTAGTGTGACTTCAAGGATTATCCTGTATTAATATGTGCCTTATGTTGATTTTGTTATTTAAGGATGTTTTTTATTTAAATGACAAGCTCATGTTGTTTAATTGGAAGTTGCTTTTGATTGGCCATATGAAGGTCATTGATAATATTTTAACTGAGAGTACTGTTTATATTTTTAAGTCTGAAGAAGCATTCAGTTGAACGTGAAAGCGCTCACTAATTTTATTATTTCTTATCTGTTGTTATTCAATAAATGGTCGGCTTCGAAAGTTGTGGTGTTGCCTCTTGTGCTTATTTACAGATTTTCCTGTTTGTTCTATACAGGCACTTCATCCTTGACTGTATCATCTTGGATTTTGGATTACTAGTTTTGCTACAGTCAGAGGGACATGACAGAAGAGACCATGATCGAACTGGCATATAATCCCAGTCCTCCTATGGAAAAGAACTTTACTGACGAAGGTGACGTTTTATTTAGCTGGTTACTCAAGGCAGAGAGCAATCCGTTGCTCAGATTAACTAGGACTGAATTAACCAGTAATGGAGAAGAGATGACTAACAATGCACGCAACATCAACGTTATGCAGCTTACAAGGAAACTTGAGAGTAAATTGGCCAAGTTGAAAAACATACAATGGCAGAGGAAACATATGGATGCATGCCTCTGCTTCAAAGTAGTAACAAGAGGTTTATGCATACTTAAGATGCCTACCTTTGGTACTATTTATCCTGACCTGCTAACTAAATGGCAGAAATTGAACACTGAGACCAGCTGTGGCTATATGAAGCTACTCGTGGAACAGTACATGATTATCGAAGATGGGTTGGCAGCTGAAGCCACTTTGTTACAGCAGGAGTTGGCTATACTCATGTCCTCAAAAGACATTAAAGATTTTGTGTCTGAGCTCAGTACTAACCTTGCATTACTCGAGAACAAGCTATTGCAAGGTAAAAAGAAAAAAATGGAGAGAGACTTTTTGGATATTCAGAAGGGGAATGTGTTCTCTTTGCTGCGAGAACCAATGAGGAATAGAGAATTGGTTCAACCCCCTTCATCCAACCAATCGAGAGAAATGCTTCCTCCCACAGTCTCGTCAGCGATGTCAGGAGTCATTAATGAAACAGTGAACACAGATATGGATGTTGCCGTAACCACGGAGTAATAGTTTCCTAAAGAAAAGCAGGTTTTGGGTATAGGAAAGACTAAACCTGTAGCTCAACTGATACAGGATGTAAGAAAGAAGGAGAAATCAACAGAAGCTATAGCTTCCACTTCTATAAATATCTCGGTGTTTTGCCCTTTTCCCCTACCATTCCGGATGACACAGAAGCAGGTGTGGACTCCTCAGCAGAAAGTGAGGAAATGCAATTCATCAGAAGAGAGACTGGAATTTCAGAAAAAGGTACTGAGACCAAGCTATATTTTGAGTGAATCAGAGAGATCAATTTTAAATAAAGGCCTCTCCTTTATCCCTTCAAAAAGTGTTAATGTTACGGATTTGATTGTAGATATAAAGTTTTTTACTAGGAATGTGTATTTTAAAATGCTATATAGTGATTCTAGTAATGCAAATTGTAATGTTTTTAAGAAACCTTCTACGTTTGTACCTCAGTTACATCCACTTCTAGAAGCCTTTGTAAGAGCTTGTGAAAAGGATTTAATTGACATGTGTGAATGCAATAGAAAGGATGTCAGACCTGATTTTTATAATTTAAATATTGTTGAAAAAGAGGCACTCAGAGTTCTGCAAAACAATGATAGCATTACTATTAGGCTTGCTGATAAAGGTGGAGCCACAGTAATCATGGACTGTGATTTTTATTATACAAAAATGAGTAATCCTTTGGCTGAACATGATACTTATAGAACTTCACAGTTAGATCAAGTTATTAAAAATGTGCATAGTAAATTGCATGACTTATTGATGTGCAACGTTATAGATCCTGATCTATATAGGTACTTTTTAGTGGAGAAACCGGTAGTTCCTACTTTTAGAGGTCTACCTAAAGCACACAGAAATCTATTTGACCCCCACTATGAGACCCATTGTCTCAAGAAAGGGTGGCTGACAGACTCTATGTCGATATATGTAGAAAAACTATTTAGACCTGTTGTTGATCCGACATCTTCAATTATAAGGGACGATTTTAGAAACTTTGTCTAGTTATGCCACTTTAGATAAGGATGTCTCCATGGACCTGTTAGTTACACTAGACGTAACCTCTTTATTCACGGCTATCCCTAATGATGTTGGGGTTGAATATATGAGGCTGTTTTTAATTGACAAAGGCGTTCCAAGAGACTTAATCATGAGATGTGCTATGTTGATGGAGATTATTTTGAGTAATGTGTTCACATATAATGAAAGGCTTTACTTGCAAATGAAAGGAGTGGCAATGGGGACCCCATGCACCAACTTGTATGCCAATCTAGTGATGGCGTACTGGGAGTTCACCTACATCTTGGATAATTCACAATATAGTGGCACTATTAAATATTACAAACTTTCGTGGATGATATTCTTTTGGTTTGGAGAGGCACAGCAAGATATGTTGAATTAATTAATTGAATATATTAATGGGACAACAGCTTTCCTGTCTTTTACGGGCAATTGGTCCATTGATAGGATTGAGTTCCTTGATGTACTGGTATATAAAGAAGGAAACTCTATACACACACAGATGTTTAGGAAAAGCTGCAGGAAGAACACCTTGTTACATCACAACAGCATGCACCCCCCACACATTTACCGTAATATAGTCAAGATCCAGACTTTGAGAGCCTTGAGGTCAGGATACTGCTTTTCAGGACACATTAATGACCCTTGAACATGAATTTAGAGACAGAGGATATCATTGTGAAGAAGTAAATAGGCAATATGATGATACTGTCACCAATAGAGAGGGGCAGGGTAAACCTTAAATCACGAGAAATAACAGTGCTAACAATCAAGGGCGAAGATACATAAGCAGAGTGACAACGGTGAATAAGTTAGTTATTCCATTCACAAACAATAATAAAAAGGTAAGAGAGATTATTAATAGGAAATGGAACATATTAACTATAGATGAAAAGGTTATGGGAGTGGTAGGAGCTACACCAAAGTTTGAGGCTCTTGTGTTACGAAAATAACAAGAAAGAGAGATCACACTCAGTGAGGAAAGGAACTTTTCCCTGTAGAAGTTGTAATCAATGCTCCTATATGGCTAGTAATAACACATTTATTCATCCAGATACAGGTTATAGATATACCTTGAACATTATGCAGATTGCAGGTCGAGGGACCTGATATACTTAGCGGTATGTCAGAAGTGCACCTCCTTTTATGTTGGCAAAACTAATAGAACCCTAAGAGAACGGGTTAGGGAACATATATACACCATCAACAAAGCTGATGATGGCACTGCATTAGCCAGACATGTAATGAATAATGATACTGCACACAAATTTGTCTTTCTTGCAATGGAATTGAGTAATAAAACAATTAGATAAGGTGACATCAGGAATTATATTGAGAAGCAAGAAGACAAATGGATTATTAGGCTACAAGCTGACAAAGCCTATGGTCTCAATGACAAAGTTTACTTGAAACTGTTTCTAGCTGAGTGACCCTTTGTTCATTAAGATAGATTTAGATTTTGGTTGTTATATAGTGTCTTTTTTTATGTCCATGTAGTGTACAAGTATTGCACTTTTTTGCACATTTTTAGATAATATTCATAATTTTATAGGAATATTTTAGTGAGTTAACATTCAGTTTTAATGTCTTGTATATGTTGACTTTTTATGTATTAGCTGTTTTTTAGGTATTAGCTGTTTTTTATGTATTAACTGTTTTTAACGTTTTAGTAAATGAGTAAATATCTTAGGGTTTTCATAACTAGAGATTATATAATTGCTTTGCCACCTTTCCCTACTTATAGTATTTTATAATTTTTTATAATTTTGTAAGTGCTTTTATAGGTCTGGTAGTATTTTCTATGAGCTGAATAATATGTGCCTTATGTTGCTTTTGTTTTTTAAGGATTTTTTTATTTAAATGACAAGCTCACGTTGTTTAATTGGAAGTTGCTTTTGACTGGCCATATGAAGGTCATTGATCAGTATTTAACTGAGAGTACTATTCATGTTTTTAAGTCTGAAGAAGCGTTCGGTTGAACATGAAAGTGCTCACTAATTTTCTTATTTCTTTTCTGTTGTTTCTCAATAAACGGTCAGTTTCAATAGTCATGGTGTTGCCTCTTGTGCTTATTTACAGATTTTGCTATTTGTTCTACAGAGGCACTTCACCCTTGACTGTTTCATCTTGGGTTTTGGATTATCCTGTATTATTATGTTTAGTTATGGAAAGTAATGATTTGTCAGTGGAGTACAGAGGACTTTTCATACTGCAATGCTGAATGATGGGATACAGAGATGAGTATTCATTATGATTGTGCAATAGTCTGAAAGTTGTAATTACAGAATTATTTAGTCTGAGACAATTTAGTTGTGCTAGAGAGAGTCAGTTATGTGATCTGTATTGTTATTTGGTTGCAAATTTGGCTACTTTTTTGTTGCATTGTTCAAGTTTGACAGATACAGAGGAGTTAAAATTAGTTAGGATAGTAGAGGCATATAATAGGGAAGGGAGTAGAAAAGAACTGTCCATGTTTTGTCTAGCAGTCAGCAAAGTAGAGTTTTAGTCTACAGAGGCAGCCCAGTTTTTGGTTTGACTTATTAGATCAGATTGTCATCTATAATCATACATGGTAGTTTGGTGTGGGTCTTATTGAATGACAGTAAATTCAAGGTAATTTTTCAGGAGGAGAGATGGTTAGGGTGAGGAGTACTAGAACATTTTCTTTTGGATTCAGGAGGAGTTGTGAGTTGTAATGCCAAACTTCTGTGGAGGAAATGGATTTCTGGGTGTGTGCTTAGAGCATGGTTAGTGTCCTAGCAGCACATCTTAGACTGGAGTCATCGAAATATTGTACAGTGGTGGCTGCTGTGTTTAGTTAGATGATCAATAAGTTAAACAGCAGTGGTCCTAACATGGAGCCATGTGGGACTCTGAGGGATATAGGAAGGAAAGAGGAGAAATCATTGACCCCAGATTGAATAAACACCATGAAGGAATAGTGTAATCCCTGCATGGAGTGAACAGTGTCTGTAGCAGCAGCTCTCTCTCGGCAGCGCACCTTGCATATCAATGAAGGTGTGCTACTGAGAAGGAGCCATGTACACGGTTACTGAATCAGTGTTAGGGGGTCTATTACAGTGCTCAGAGATGTGTAACATACCCGTGCACTGTGAAAGTGCTGTATGGCACTAATACAAGTGTCCTCAGACACTTATTTATACCTTTATTTATGTATGCCACACAGGGGATGTGTTACACTGTCCATAATACACCCCCTGCTTTGCCAAAGTGCTGTATGGCACTAAAACATTAAAGAAAGTATCCTGAGCCACTTATTTATAATTTTATTTATGTATGCCACACAGTGGGTGTGTTACAGTGTCTGTAATACACCCCCTGCTTTGCCAAAGTGCTGTACAGCACTTTAACATCACAGAAAGTGTTTGAGGACACTTATTTATAATTCATTTAAGTAATTTCATACATGTGTTACAGTATCCAAAACACACCCCTTCACTGTGAAAGTTCCGTATGGCACTAAAACATTAAAGAAAGTGTCCTCAGGCACTTATTTATAATTCTATCTATTTATGCTACACAGGGGGTATGTTACAGTGTCTTTAACACGTCCTACAATGTTAAAGTGCCAGCAGCACTAAAATATGAACTTTTAAATATGTCCCGGCCAGTATGTAAAATAAATATGTAGGCGGTTTGTTACAGTGTCCGTAACACATTCCCTGCAATGTCTGAGTGTCGTATGGCAGTGCAATTAAATGTGGAAATGTCATTTTGTCCCTGTGTATTTTTTTTTTTTTTGTGTGTGTTTGCATGATGCAGTGTGGCGCTTAGTGATAAACTCATGCCAGAAATCTATTTTGCAACCAGTGAATTGAGCTTGATAATTAACTTATCTAACTACCATTTGAATGAAGTGGAAACTAAACTTCTCAACAAGGGACTATCATTTATACCCGCAAAAAATGCGGACTATGTCGATCTATTGTTGGACATTAAAATGTTTACAAGAAAGGTAAGCCTGAATATGTTGTTTGGTGAGAATACTGTTAGTACTGAGGGATGTTTTAGGAAACCCTCCACGTATGTACCCCCCGTCACATCCGCTATTACAAACATTTGAAAGAGCCTGTGAGAGAGATATATTAGAGTTAATAAAAAAGGCTGATAAAAAAGAGTTCTACAATTTAAGCACATTAGAATGTGAAGCCCTTAAGGGTTTGCAGAATAATGATGAGATTATGTTTAGACCAGCTGATAAAGGTGGTGCCATCGTAATAATGGACACACACTTCTATATGAATAAAATGAATGAGATGTTAAGGGACTTAGATACGTACTTACCCTTTAATATTACATGTTTAGATAAAATCATAAGAGATGTACACAGTGATCTTTATGACATGTATGTGTGCAATGTACTAGATTTTGAATTATACAAATATTTTTTGATTGAGAAACCTTTAGTTCCTGAAATAAGAAGTTTACCTAAGGTAAACAAGAATTTGTCAAATCCTGACATGAGACCAATTGTAGCCAACAACGGCTGGCTGACAGAATCAGCATCAACCTATGTTGAGAGACATCTTAGACAGATAGTTGAAACAGTTATAAAAGACATCAAACACTTCCTTGAGACCATAAGAGAATATATATCATGTGAGCATGAAATGTCCTCTGATTTCTTGGTGACTCTAGATGTCACCTCTTTATTCACAAGTATACCTAACGATATAGGAATTGAGTACATGAAACTATTTCTGATTAAACACGACATGCCTAGAGATTTGATAATTAGATGTGCAATGTTAGTAGATATGATTTAAAAAAATAATGTATTCCTATTTGACAAAACCTATTTTTTACAACAAAAAGGTGTAGCGATGGGGACTCCATGTGCCAATTCATATGCCAATCTGGTCAAGGCATTTTGGGAATACACATACATAATGCAGAATACGCATTATAGCACAAGAATTAAATACTATAAATGTTTTGTTGATGATGTCTTTCTAATTTGGGGAGATGATGAGGATAACTTAAGAGAATTCATTGAATACCTAAATCAGACCACTACATTTATGAAATTCACAGGTAGTTGGTCCAAGGACACGATAGAGTATCTGGATGTGAGAGTGTCTAAATCTGGTGGAACAATACATACAGAACTTTTCAGGAAAGAATGTAGGAAGAATGCTATATTACATCAAACAAGCATGCATCCCCCCACATTTATCAGAATATAGTGAAAGGTCAAACTCTAAGAATCTCCAGACTTACCAGTGATAATGAAGCATTTCAGTTGAAGCTGGATGAACTACAGAATGAATTTAGAGACAGAGGTTATAAGAATCATGAAGTCTCAATCACCCATGACACAGACATGATTAGAAGAGATCACAACATTAACTCTACAATATTTATTAAATGTAAAAACTAAGCAATCATATATTTCATAATCCATATCTATCATGAAAATATCACAGTTTATTAAAAAGTCATATAGTGTTTATGTTAAAATATCATAAGAAAAACACTAACTCCTATTAATTCTGTATAAAATCTAGAAAAAATCAATATATTAAACTATAACTCAGACACTGACAACTATAGCAAATAGTAGCTAATGTGCATAAAGTTACACAGCTAAAAAAGGTTTGAGTATAACCTTATCATTTAAACCATGTGTTCTGTGTGCTTGTAGCCTTATTATCCATCTATTCTCTTGCCCTTCACTGTAGTTTTTAACACCCCCTAACCTACCAGTTTTCTTAATCAATTCCAGAACTCTAAACTTAAATTTGTGTGTTGATTGAGCTAAGTACACTAAATCCCTAGATAAATATATTCATATCCAGTATCTGGATGTATGAATTTATTATCACCTATTTCCTCATAACATAGTAGTCTCTTTAGCTTACTCATATTCTAGATATCCTATCCGTACCATGAGCCATATCATTATTTCCTCTATAAAATTCACTGTCAGTGTCCTTTGATTCTCCTGATAACTGCTATCATGGCTAGTTAGCCTCAATACCCTTAATGCTTGGCTTTTTATAATGTTTGCATAAATGTGTCCAGGGTGCATACTATTACGGTGTAGCAAACTATTTTTCCAACAAGGTTTTCTATACATATTAGTATGTATTTCATTAGCCATCTTAATCAATTGTACATCTAAAAACTCTATTTGTTGAAATGAACTATTACATTCGAATCTTAAAACATTTGTTGTCCCATTTACATAGGTGATGAAATCATCCAATTGCTGCTTGGTTCCACTCCAAATGAAAAAAATATCATCCACAATCCATCTGTGTAGTTTATAGAACCACTAAATAATGTATCACCAAACACATAAGTGCCTTCCCAGTATGCCAAAACTAAATTAAAGAAATAATACATAATAATTGGGACTATTAACTATAGATGATAGGATATCTGAATTGGTAAGACTACTATGTTATGAGGAAACAATAGAAGAGAGACCCATATTCAAAGGACATTTCACTGTAGACAACGTAAATCAGCATGTATATGGGCGGGTGTTTTAAATAAAATGCAGATTGCAGATCTAGGGGATTAGTGTACTTAGTTTCATGTCAGTTATTATAAGTCCTTTCTGTAGTAGGCATGAATAGAAGAACTTTAGGGATGCTGCTAACATGTATATATGCTATTAATAAAGAGGATGAAGGAAATGCATTAAGTAGTAATTTATATGGAATAAACATAATAGATTTTGACATTATATGTAGATATGTTAGGTATATTTAGTTTACACTAAGTTAGGTTTTATTATATACTATACATTTTTTATATATTATATACATATATTAGTATACAACAGTAATATATATGGTGATTTTATGAAGATTGATTGTTTAATTGATTTTTTTGTGATGTCATAATTGTATGTAATGTTAAAGTCTGATGAAAAGTTTTTTTAAATGTGAAAGTGCTTACTAATGGATTTTGTGTCTTGTCCGTATTAAATGTCTTTGAATTAAGCCATGGTGAGCCTCTTCTGTTGTTTTTTAGATTAATAATAAAAACAGCCCTTATGGAAAATGACTTTCAGTATTTTTTTTTTCATTTGTAATATATGTAGTTTGCCCATAGCTAAGCTCCACTAAGCACTGCTAAGCCAAGCCAAGCAATGCTTAAGCAGTCCCAGTCTAAGCAGTCCTCAGCTTAGCTAAGTGGGTTTGCACACCGCTAAACAGTGCTAAGCATGTGCCACTTTAAGCATTGCTCAACTAAGCTTAGCAGGTTTGTGCACTTCTAAGCAAAGCTTAGCATTTTTAAAAATGGTCCAATGGCTGCATTCCTCCTCAGCACATGTCCACACCAATGCAATCCCACCACTCTGGCTTTGTCTCCAAACCGTCCAACCTGAACTGACCCTTTAATATACTGATTCTAATCCTGTCCATCCTAGTCACACCCAGTGCAAATCTTAACATCTTTAACTCTGCCATGTCCAGCTCTGACTCCTGCCTTTTTGTCAATGCCACCGTCTCCAACTCTCATAACATAGCTGGTCTCATTACCCTCTTGTAGACCTTCCCTTTCACTCATACTGCAACCAACCTGCCACAATTTACTCCTGACACTCTTCTTTACCCATTCCACCCTGTCTGTACTCTCTTCTTCACCTCTCTTCCACACTCACCAGTACTCTGAACTGTTGATCCCAAGTATTTAAACTCATCCACCTTTGCCACCTCTACTCCTTGCATCCTCACCATTCCTCTGTCCTCCATCTCATTCGCACACATATATTCTTTCTTAGTCCTGCTGACCTTCATTCCTCTCCTCTCTAGAGCATATCTCCACCTCTCAATGGTCTCCTCAACCTGGTCCCTACTCTCACTACAGATCACAATGTGATCTGCAAACATCATAGTCCATGGGGACCTTCTGTCTGATCTTGTCTGTCAACCTGTCCATCACCAGTGCAAATAAGAAAGGGCTCAGAGCTGATCCTTGATGTAATCCCACTTCCACCTTAAACACATCTGTCACTCCCATGGCAGATCTCACCGCTGTCACACTACCATCATACATATCCTGTGCCACTCTTATATACTTCTCTGCCACTCCTGAATTCCTCATAAAATACCACAACTCCTCTCTAGGTGCCCTATCATATGCTTTCTCTAAGTCCACAAAGACACAATGCAATGCCTTCTGACCTTCCCCATATTTTTTCCATCAACACTCTCAGAGCAAACATCACATCTGTAGTGCTCTTTCCCAGCATGAAACAATACTGCTGATCAATGATCTTCACCTCCCTTCTTAACCTAGCTTCCACTACTCTTTCCCATAACTTCATGCTGTGACTGATCAATTTTATCCCTCTGTAGTTACTACAGCTCTGCACATCACCCTTATTCTTAAAAATTGGTACCAAAACACTTTTTCTCCACTTCTCAAGCATCCTCTCACTTTCAAATATTTAATTAAATAATCTGGTTAAAAACTCCACTGCCATTTCTCCTAAGCACCTCCATGCTTCCACTGGTATGTCATCTAGAGCAACAACCTTTCGATTCTTCATCCTCTTCATAGCTGTCCTTACTTCCTCATTGCTAATCCATTGCATTTCCTGATTTACTATCCCCACATCATCCAACTTGCTCTCTCTCTCTCTCATTCTCTTCATTCATCATCCCCTCAAAGTACTTTCTCTATCTTCTCAACACACTTTCCTCGCTTGTGAGTACATTCCCTCATTATCCTTTATCACCCTTACCTGCTGCACATCTTTCCTAGTTCAGTCCCTCTGTCTAGCCAATTGGTACAGGTCCTTTTCTCCCTCCTTAGTGTCCAACCTTTCATACATCTCTCCATATGCCTTATCCTTAGCCTTTGCCACCTCTCTCTTTGCCATGTTCCTCATCTCCTTATACTCCTGTCTCCTTTCTTCATCTCTCTGACAATCCCACTTCTTCTTCACTGGCCTCTTCCTCTGTATACTCTCCTGTATGTCCTCATTCCACCACCAAGTCTCCTTGTCCTCCTTCCTCTGTCCAGATGTCATGCCAAGCACCTTTCTAGCTGTCTCCCTTGCCAGTTCTGCTGTAATTACCCAGCTATTCAGTAACTCTTCACAGCCCCCCAGTACCTGTCTTAATTCATCCCTGAACTCCACCTCACAATCACCCTTTTTCAATTTCCACCATTTGATCCTTGGTGCTGCTCTCACACTCCTCCTCCTCTTCTTGATCACCAGTGTCATCCTACAGGCCACCATTCTATACTGCCTGACTACACTTTCCCATGTCACCACTTTACAGTCTCCAATCTCCTTCAGACTGGGCCTCCTACATAGGATATAATCCACCTGTGTGCATCTTCCTCCACTTTTGTATGTCACCCTATGCTTCTCCCTCTTTTTAAAATATGTATTCACCACAGCCATCTCCATCCTTTTCACAAAATCCACTACCATCTGACCTTATGCATTCCTCTCCTTAACAGCATACCTACCCACAACTTCCTCATCCCCTCTGTTCCCTTCAACAACATGCCCATTGAAATCTCCTCCATTCACCAGTCTCTCACCCTTGGGTACACTCACCAACACTTCATCCAGCTCACTTCAAAATGTTTCTTTCTTATCCATCGTGCACCCAACTTTCAGAGCATATGCACTAACAACATTCATCATTACACCACCAATTTCTAGCTTCACAAACATTGCTCTGACACTTTCTTCACCTCCAAAATACTCTTGGCATACTGTTTCTTTAGGATAATCCCTACACCGTTTCTCCTCCCATCCACACCATGATAGAACAATGTGAACCCACCACCTATACACCTGGCCTTACTCCCCTTCCATCTGGTCTCTTGCACACACAATATATCAACCTTCCTTCTCTCCATCACATCAGCTAGATATCACCCTATACCAGTCATACTGCCAGCATTCAAAGTTCCTACCCTCACTACTACATTGCTAACCTTTCTCCTCTCTTCCTGCCTTTGGGCATGCCTTCCCCCTCTTCTTCTCCTTTTCCTTTGCAAACCTTATAAGTATTGCAACAAAAAGGAGAATAGAACAAAACCTAAAAGTCAAAGTGACAACAAATTTATACATATGTTCACTTGTTCTCTTGTGCTGTGGCATGTGCGAAGAGATATACCTCTCCAGAAAATAAAATTATTTGTTTGAAAGTCTATTGAAAAAGTCTGTGTGTGTGTGTGTGTGTTTCCCTGACCTCATTAAATACATTTCTGATGCAACTAGACAAAGCAGCTTAAACAGATATCAGAATAGTAGCAAGGATCTGTTGTATGGATGAAGGCATGCCTTGCAATGTTTTTTACGTATTCCCGCAGTTCTGGAGTAAAAGTGTGAAATCAAGTTTGATTCAGCAGTACAGGAGGAAGAAAGTCATCTTCTGTAGTGCAATGGAAGACCCCTAACCCACATTTTAAGATATAGATAAACTCTTCTGGGTACACTGAATATACTAATTAGTTCTCATCTTATTAGTCTTTCTGAATCACTCAATGTGTGAGATGAGCAAGGGAGGCAAACATTTTGTTGGTTTCTACAAAATGACATGCACGCACTTGAGCAGCGTAGGAATGGGGTGTAAGACTTTAGTAAGCTAATGCCTTACAAGTGTGCCTCACTACAAGTACTGGTCAGTCAATGATGTGGTAAGGATCTGATCTCATCAAAATCACACTTTGAAAAGGTGTGTCAAACAGGTAACTCTTACAAATATGGTTAGGTCACACACACTGTGAATTATGACCAAACGTTGATCCAAATATTGGTCATAACATCTAAAATGCATGTGAGTTGATAATGCAAACATCCCAGACATGAAATGAAGATCCCTAACAATGTCAATGATATTCCAACAATGTGAATGTAGATTAACCATTAAGCATATATTCACATTAAAAATAATGCAGTAGAGTTATGCCATGCTTTAAGACATTCCATGAAGAAAGGAAACACAATTAATACTTCACAAAAATGTTAGGAGTACGTATGCCCTGCCAAAAGTGGTTGTAACCCATCTTCGTTTTCATCCTCATACCTGTTGCTTTCCCCCAGTATCTAAATTTTAATGTGTAATAAAAAATAACAAACTTCTGACAGCATAAGCTAGAGCAACACAATTACCCATTGCAGAAGTACAGTGAATTGTAATTGTAACAGATGTTCCAAGTGTTTCTGCAATGCAACATGTTAATTACATGAATATCCAATTTTAATATGATTGGTGCAGCAGTCATATTCTGTAAATTGTACAAATGTGCACTCATTTTAATTGTAGAAACTCCCAAAGTTGTATACGACTACAGACCAATAGGTGTAGGATTTGAATTCTCATAAGTCATAGAATACCTCTAGTTGATTTTGTGGCATTATACATGTGAGCATTTCAGATTTGCATTATATTGTCCCCAACGGGTAAGCAGATGCCTTCCAGGGAAAATGCTAAGAGTTAAACTATGAAAGTAAAACTGTAAATGGCCAGAGGCATATATTATTAAGCTGATTGGCTGGGAGAAGAAAAAAAAGCACATAGATAAAACTAACACAGTTAGTTGCACACAGAAACAAAGAATCACACAGAAAAACTCAAGCACAGAAGCCAGTACAGTTAGACGGCAACGGTACTAGATGTAACAATCCACCAATTATTATTTGCTATCATACACATCCTGCCCAGCCTGCCCCTGACAGCTGCTTATTGATTAGAGAGGATTATGGCTAACTTGCTGCTTTTAGAAATATTGCATGACTGAATCACACACACACACACACACACACACACACACACACACACACACACACACACACACACACACACACACACACACACACACACACACACACACACACACACACACAGAAGCACATGCATTTTATAAAAATGTGTAATTTAAGTATTTTTTTGTGTTGAGTGTGGGTGATAACTGACATAATGTTACCTGTGTTTCTCCTAGTGTGGTTGCCTCAATAATATTAATGATAACACACTTCTGTGTGCATGCTGTGGAATAAATGGCATATGTGCAAATAAATGACATAACTAGCAAGGTTGTAAGGTAGTTTAATATAAAGAGCACAGCAATAGAGATTGCAAACGATATATACACTGCTTCATTAGCATATCTGTATAACAATGAAGTGCAAATCATCCTGGAATACATTTAATAGCACAAGCCCTACTATACACTCTGTATGACTCTTTCCTCTATACTTGCCCTCCCATAAAATAATGATGATGTCTGCTAAAACACAGTCACATCACACACATGGACAACAACAAAAAATGTACTTTTTATGTTCATGACAGTTGGCATAGCAAATTGTCAGTGGTCAGTGATGACCGAAGACAAAAGGCACTTGTCATCCTATGTCAAAAACTCAAAAAATAATTATGCATGAGCTAATACTTGGCCATATGTCAGTCATACAACTAAACTTGGCAGCAGTGTACCTCAGTAACTATTTCTGACAGACTAAAAGGAATGTGAGTGGCCTCCGTTAGTTGATTAGACATTTTTGGCTTATTGTATACCTGATGTGTGGAGTCCACACCAATGCACTAGGTGCACCACTGAACATAACTGAGTGTTGTTACTGTGTCAAGTTTCCCTTCCCAGTGTCACAGTGGGTTCTATTGAACTGGTACAATGCCAAACATATTTGCTGACTGGCATTAATGACTGCAGAAGTAATAGCATCTCTATATACACCTTGTTATTACCCTGCATATTGTATACACATAACAGTGGTGTTTCACTGATAAAAGACATACACACAAGGCTTATTTGCAATAATACCAATTGCTCAGCAGAAGGCAATATCAACAAGTGTATGAAGAAACAGTTATTATAGTAACTACAACAGGCCTCATGGTTTAATGTAACCTTGAGAGGAATGTTTCAATTACCAGTACAGTATGTTATGAATTGGAATCCTTGATGGTATATGTTTCACAAAGCACTTTACCATTCCTTCATATGTTTCACACTCTTTTCAACTGTGTGCTTTTTCACAATTGTGATATAACTTCTTCTATGCCATGAAAAAGTAGTGTACAGGTGTAGAAAATGCACAGTGAGGTAGGCAGGATTTCCAATCCAGCAGTCTGTGTGTACAAAATCAACTGGTTACAGGCAGGACTGGCTTACACAAGAAATGTAATATGTACATCTCTACTTTAGAATAACACTTACATGGGAAGAGGAGATTGATCCCCCAAGTGTTATACTCATTTTTAAAGGAGACCATATCCATTCCTACATAATGTTTAACTTGACACTACAAATGTGTGTTTTCTGATAAGTATGTTTTCCTTTGTGACATGAGCAGTTATTACACAGGTCTCAAGAATGTAAAGTGAGATAGCAGGAGTTCAAATCTCACAGTGTATGTGTGTAGAAAATGAAAGCACACAGGTCTAGAGAATTTAGACTGAGGCTGGCAGCAGTTCAAATTTGCCAGAATACATGTTTGCGCAAAAGCATATTGCATAGGTGTAGAGAATTTAGAGTGAGGCTGGCAGAAGTTCAAATCCAGCATTGTGTGTGGAGTGTGTGTGTGTGTGTGTGTGTATATGTGTGTGTGTGTGTGTGTGTGTGTGTGTGTGTGTTTGTGTGTGTGTGTTTGTGTGTATATAAAAAATCAACTGGTAATAGGATAGCAGGTAGGACTGCCTTACAAAAATGCGATTTGTACAGTTGCACTTTTTGCTAACATGCACACATGGAGGGATATGATCCTCAAAGTTGTGGGAGACCACATCTATTCAAACACATTGTTGAAGTTCATGCATTAACTGTATGCTGTCTGACATCTGTGCTATGACTTCTGTGTTGTCAGCTACTGGTGCAGAAGTGCAGACTGTTATGAGTTGACAGACAGGTGTTCCAATCCATCAGTGTATGCACTGCATGAGTGTGTACAAAAGCAAATGTGAACAGGGAGGAGTGCGTTACTCAACAGATGTGATGGGTGCAATTCTGTCTAGCGGTAATGCTTTCATGGGTGAAGGTTTTTTCTTCCCCCGGGTGATACACTCTGCTTTAAGATAGGCCACATGCATTCAAACACACTGTTCATGTGTGTTTTCAGACAGCTATAATATAACTTCTTCTGCCTTGTCAGAAGTTATTGCACCCATCTAGATACTGAAGAGGGAGATAGGTATGTTTTTGAATCCTGCAGTATGTACCTAGTTTGTGTGTATCAGAAAAGAAAAAAAAATGGTAACATGTTGAATGTCTTACTTAACAGATGCACCTGTATACAACTGTATATATCTACAGGAGGAGGATTTGGTTCCACCAACTATTGCACTGCCTTTTGAGGGGAACATATGCATTCCAAAAGAATTGATAAGTTATCCATGCATCTGAGTGCCTTCTAACATCTGTGTTATGAGATTGTCTGTGGCATCTTCAGCTAATGCACAGGTCTACACACTGTGAGTTACATAGTCAGGTATTCAAATCCAGCAGTGTGTACCTTGTTTGAGTCTACACAGAAAAAAAATACATATTGGTGACATGCTGGATTCATTTACCCAAAAGATGTTTTACATTTTTTTTGTGTGTGTGGCTGATTCTGATCTATTAAGTGCTGTACATCCTTGTGATCACAACCCAGTTTAACAATAAACCTTTAATATCTGCCATTGTGTGATTCTTAACAAAGAAGCAGCATCATGTACCATCCCTTTATAGATCACATAATATGGATCCATATCAGTGGATATGCACTTTCCTCCTATCTCTGCAGCAAGTTTTGTGGATATGGGCATCCTGAAGCAATGTAGCAAATGCCTCATGTTTCCTGACAACTAATTAGCTCTTAAACAAACTGATGCTAGATATGTGAGAGATGTAGTTACACAAAGTCATTGGAGGCAAGGTTATTGAATGCACGCTCTTATAATACCAAACAGATTTTCAGAAACACACACCCACTATACATACCACACACAGTATGGATTGGACACATAGACCCACATATTCTGACAATATTAAATTTAAAAACTTCCTAAATCCCAAAGTCCTCCCAGACATTTTACTTGCAATAAATATCCTCACCAACCTCATAAGCTCTCTATCAGCAAGTCAAATGGCATCAGAAATACCCAGAGTAGGGATCTAAACTGCTCCTGCACCATCAGCAAAATGGTTTGGAGGGACAAGTATATTTCACAGAGGATATCACTGCAATGAAACAAACTCCCCATCCACATAAAACAAAGTTTATTCCTGTCCATTTTCAAGTGCAACCTTGACCTATGGATGGGAAACAAGAATGTATCCCAGGACTGACCCTGCATTACTAACTGGCAGGTGAAGCTCTAAAAGTCTTTATCTCATGCATGGATCCCCTAAATTTTCTATAGTATAATTCCAATTATTCTCATTAGGTGTAATATATAATTATCAACCATGGGATGGGTACGGCTAGTCTATAAACAAAGGGATAGGTTATTTTGATCACAAAAAGGGAAGGCCTGCTAGCCTAGTGCTTGCCTATGAACTTATGAACCAAAACAGCAAACACCATGACACATGCAGCCACATTTCACAGCATCTCAGCTTCTAATCCCATAAAGCAAACTACCACACAAGCCCATATTTTGATCCTAGAAGACTCCATTGAAGACACACAAATATCCCATTCACCTAGCTAAGTAAGGAGAGAGTCATGATCAGTTGCCCAATCAGGAAGCAAGATCACTCAGCCTCTGAGGTCATTGAACTGCAGTAGGATAGCTTGGGTATAGCAAAAGGGGAAATTGCCCCGAGTGCTGTTTAGTTTTGTTGAGGGTGCAATTTGTTGACAAAAAAATTACATATATATATATATATATATATATATATATATATATATATATATATATATATATATATATATATATATATATATATATATATATATGTATATATATATATATATATATATATATATATATATATATATATATATATATATATATATATGCTCATATGTTCATAGGTAGGTAGGTAATAGGCTATTGGCCCTAGGGCCTATATAAGCCTAGCCAAATGGCACCCTGGCTATTGCCACCCAAGAAAATTATTTTCTTGTGCCTCTGTCAAGCAGAGCCACAGAAGTGATACCAGAGGTGAATTTCGTATCTCACATCCAATCATCAAGATTTTTCTTGAAGAGTGCTAATGAGGAGCTTTGTTTGATACAGATAGGTAGTTTGTTCCAGAGTATGGGAAGTCTCTGGACAGAAATCTATCCCTCCAGCATGTTCTGCTTATTGTGGTGACAAGGTTTAGGTCCCTAGAGTGAGTAGCTCGGAGGGATTGGGATTTCTTTAAATGGAGCATGACCAACAGCTCTGGGTTTGACATAGCTTTGTATTTTAGGCAGAGATTGCCTCTGAGTAGATGATATGTGACAGAGTAAAGCTGGAGTTTTCTTAGACAGTCTGCACAGGGCATCTGTTTGAGGCCAGTAATCCTCTCTGTGAGGTATTTCTGTGGCCTTTCTAGTTTTTGCAGATGTCTTGTGAGGTGCATACCAAAACAGGCGTTGTACTCAATAATGGGTCTAATGAGTGATGAGTAGAGGGGAACAATGACCTCTTTTTTCCTGGATGAGAAACCTTTTATGATGAGGTGTGCCACATAGAAGTAATTCCTGACTACTGTGGCAATGTCATTATCAAAGGAGAGACTACTGTCCACCTGTGTCACAAGGTGTCTTATCACACTTTCAGTGTTAAGTAGACAACACCTATGTGGTAGTTCATGGGTACAGAGTTTTTATCAAAAGTGATGACAATGTACTTTTTGGCATTGAGCTTGTGGCCATGGCTTTGACACCAGGCATCTGTCTCAGTGAGGCCCTTTTGTAGGATGTCCACATCATTAGGGGTTTTAATTTTGGCTCCTAGTTTGCAGTCATCTGTGAACTTTGTTAGCCAAAGACCTTCTGTGTTTGCCTGTACTTCAGAGAAGTAGATACCAAACAGGAGAGGACTTAGGACTGAACCCTGTGGTACTCCACTTGTCACTGGTCTGAAGTTCATAGGCTTATAGGTTCATAGGTAGGTACTAGGCTATCGGCCCTAGGGCCCATACAAACCTAGCTATAAAATGTACCCTGGCTTTCGCCACCCAAGAAAATTATTTTCCTGTGCCCCTGTCGAGCAGAGCCACAGAAGTGTTCCCCGGGGTGAATTTCCCATTTCCCATCCAATCATCAAGATTTTTCTTGAAGAGTGCTAATGAGGAGCTCTGTTTCACATAGATAGGTAGTCTGTTCCAGAGTATGGGAAGTCTCTGGGACAGGAATCTATCCCTCCAGCATGTTCTGTTTATTGTGGTGACAAGGTTTAGGTCCCTAGAGCGTGTAGCTCGGAGGGATTGGGATTTCTTTAAATGGAGCATGTCCAACAGCTCTGGGTTCGACATAGCTTTGTATGTTAGGCAGAGATCGCCCCTGAGCAGGCGATATGCGATGGAGTAAAGCTGTAGTTTTTTGAGACGGTCTGCATAGGGCATATGTTTGAGGCCAGTAATCCTCTTTGTGAGGTATTTCTGTGGCCTTTCCAGTTGTTGTAGATGTCTTGTGAGGTACATACCAATAGGGGTGTTGTACTCTATAATGGGTCTAATGAGTGATGAGTAGAGGGGAACGACCTCTTTTTTTTCTGGATGAGAATACTTTTGTGATGAGATGAGCCATGTAGAAGGATTTCCTGACCACTGTGGCGATGTGATTATCAAAGGAGAGACTACTGTCCACCTGTGTCCCAAGGTCTCTTATCACAAGTTGGATTTAGAGTCTGCTACTTTCACAGTGTGGGCTCTGTCAGTGAGCCAGTTGGCAACCCATCTTGTGACATAGGGATTCATACCTAGTTTAATGAATTTATCTAAAATTCCAGAGTGGAGGATGGTGTCAAAAGCTTTGGCGAGATCTAGATAGGCTGTGTGAACCCCTTACCTTCATCTACAGCTTTGGTGACAACTTCAAAGAAGTCTGTCAGGTTTAGGAGACATGATCTGCCTTTTCCAAACCCGAACTGGGTAGGGTCCAGAGTTTGGAGATTACCAGTGTCATTGTTGGCAAGTTCCATGAAGTTACATATATATATATATATATATATATATATATATTTTTTTTTTTTTTTTTAAATTAAATATCACCTTTTCCCCTTTAAGGGAACAGCAACTCACATGTCCTAAATGGGCATCTGAGATGCTCCTGTGAACCTCCCATCCGCACTTACATCATCTTGCTTGGGCATTACTCCAAAAAGATGTATGGCTGGCTAGGCAGGTAGAGGGGACAGTGCTGCAGTGAAATAATGGCAGTCTCTTTAGTTAAATCTTTGGCATCCATGTGAATCAAGGGATACCCTATTCTGAGTATGGAAATTGCTTTATATGGTGGCATTTGGTATGTGAGGAGAGAGAAGACTGAGACAGAAAAAAACAATAAGTCTTTCCGGTACATAATGTAAATTTTTCATTTTGTTGTTTGTGCATACTTGGAAAGACTGCTGAAGGAGTTGTTGGGTGGAGAAATGTTTTATTCTTGTGCTTTTGCATGCTTGGACAGACTACTGAAGGGACTGTTGGGGGAATGTTTAATTTTGGTGCTTGTGCATACTTGGATACATTACTGAAGATGTTGTTGTGGGAAATGTTTCATTTTGAGGACCATGCATACTTAGACATACTACTGAAGGGGTCATTGGGGGAAATGTTTCATTTTGGTGCTTATGCATCAATGGACATACGACTGAAATGGTCCCTGGGGAAAGTTTTCAATTTCTTGCTTGTATATACTTGGACATGCTACTTAAGAGGTCCTGAGAGAAACTGTTTCATTTAGGAGCTTGTGAATACTTGGACAGACTGCTGAAGGGGTTATTGCAACAATGTTTCATGTTGGTGTTTCTACATACTTGGACAAACTGGTGAAGGGGTGGTTGGGGGGAATGTTTCATTCTGGTGCTTGTGCATACATGAACAGACTGCTGAAGGAGTCATCAGGGGGAATGTTTCATTTTGGAGTCAGTGATGTTCTTGTGCAGATATGGGCAAACTGCTGAAGAGTTAATTACTGAGGAAATGTGTTTTATTCTGCTGTTTGTGCATGCATACTTGGACAGGCTACTAAAGGGGTTATTACTTGGTTAAAATATGCTTCATTTTGATGCTTTTGAGTGCTTGTGCATGCATAGACAGACTACTGAAGGGGTCATTGGGGAAATGTTTTATTTTGGTGCTTGTGTGTACTTGGATAAGCTACTGAAGGTATCTCTTGGGGAAATGTTTCAATTTGCTGCTTTTCCATACTTGGACAGACTACTGCAATGACCTCCTTGGGAAGTGTTTTATTTTGGTGCTTGTGCATACTTGGACAGACTATTGAAGGGGTTGCTTGGAGAAATGCTTAATGTTGATGCTTGTGTGTACTTGGGCAGAGTACAGAAGGGGGTACTTGGGGAAATGCTTTATTTTGGTGCTTGTTCATTCTTGGACAGACTACTGAAGGAATCACTTGGGGAAATGTTCCATTTTAGTGTTTGTGCATACATATGTGCACAGACTACTGAAGGGGTGGTGTGGGGGAAGACTTGTTATTTTCATGTCAGTGGTGTGCTTTTACAGACATGGACAAACTACTGAAGGGGTTGTTGGGAAAATGTTTCATTTTGGTGCTTGTACATCCATACATAGATTGACAAACTACTGAAGGAGTTGCTTGGGAAATGTTTCATTTTGATGTCATTTGAGGACTTGCACATACATGGACAGACAAACTGTTGAAGTGGTCACTTGGGGGAAGGCTATTCATTTTGATGTCAGTGACTTGCTTGTGCATTCACGGATAGACTACTTAAGGGGTCATTGGGGACATGTTTCATTTTGGAGTCAGTGAAGTGCTTGGACATATATGGACAGACTACTGAAGGGGTCACTGGGGAAATGTTACATTTTGGTGCTTCTGCATACATACATGGACAAACTACTGAAGGATTTGCTTGAGGAAATGTTCCACTTTGTTGCTTGTACATAAATACACAGACTACTTAAAAGGTGGCTTGATGAAATGTTTCATTTTAGAGTCACTCAAGTGCTTGTGCAGACATGGACAAACTACTGAAGGGATCTATTGGGGGACTGTTTCATTCTGATGTCACTGAAATGTTTTGTGTATGCATGGAAAAACTACTGAAGGGATTAGGACATTTACAGATAAAAAAGAAAACATGGCCACTATACTGCTTGATAGCCAGCAAGGCCAAGCATATGTATATTATACTTGATTTTAAAACAAGGATATATAAGTCCTTCCAGTATGACTCATTGAAGATTAAACTCCTTGATTTTTAAGATCACTGAAATGTAAGTGTTTTTGTGCAGGGGGCTCTTCTGTCTCCCTAATGTGGAGATGAGCCTCACATGCCCTCCAAATTTATATTACTAGTGTGTTCTTGGTCAATGAAATAAGTAACATATGTCTCTATCTCTCATGAAAGCAATGCCAGACAGGTATATCTCTCAACCTCTGAGCATAAGAAATCTGGCCAAAGCCTGAATTAATTGGGTCAAAAGTCCAAAAATAGGGACTGGTTATAATTATTGCTCTTTTAAAGTTTATACCTAATCTAGAATGAAAGGATTTGTATTAGTATGCATTTTCTGAAGGAAATGAACTCTGAAACACAAACATGACATTACTTAACAAGTCCGGTCTTCACTGATTTGCCAGAAAACCACACATTTTATGAGGTGAAAATTTGGACGTTCTACAAAAATCTGGACAGTTGAGACTTATGTTCAGGGCCAGGGATAAATATTCAGCATATGTTGTTTAATATGCTGAAATTTGTTTTTTCCTAGGTGAACTAAGGAGAAAAATCAATCAAAAATGGCTTTGTCCATTCAAAGATGAGGTCTCCCTGTTCTCTTTATTCTTAATAGGAATTTTGTGGTCTCCATTAGAGCACAGTGAAATAATCACATTTTCTTCAGATTTGCAGAATAACAAATGATGCTTCCCAAAATGTTATGCTGTATGTATGAGCCAGAGACTGGTGTAGGGCTTTGAAAATGTCTCTTCCTTTGGAGTTTAAGCAGCTGAAGAGTATTATAAAATAGAGTAGGTATACATAAAGCAATATACAAATAGTTATTGGATTTTTTATTTAGGATTATTGCTTTTTTTTTTTTTTTATAAAACGTGTGTTTATAATTAAAATGGAGCTAAGTTTAGCTTAGACACTTCCTTTCTTGATGACTAGCATGCAGATTGGATATATACCTGACGAGTCTGATATGTAAGGCTATGGATTGCATCATCATGGATCTAATTAACAAGGATATAGGGAATCTCCAAACTCTAGATCCCATGCAGTTTGGTTTTGTGAAAGGTAGGTCATCCCTACTCAACCTGGTTGACTTCTTTGAGTCAGTCACCAGAGCTGTGGATGAGGGCAAGGCAGTTCATACAGCCTATCTTGATCTGGGCAAGGCCTTTGATACCATTCCCCACTCAGGATAAATTCTCAAAACTAGGCATCAACCCCTATATCACAAGGAGGGGTACAAAATGGCTCACAGATAGAACTCACAGTGTGAAAATAGCAGACTCCATGTCAGACTGCCAACCAGTCATGAGTGGAGTCGCATAGGGATCAGTTCTGGGTCCTCTCCTGTTTGGGATCTACTTTTCAGAAGTCCAGGCCAACATGGAGAGACTCTGGGTGACCAAGTTCACAGATGACTGCAAGCTGAGAGCCATTATTAACTCCCCAAGTGATGTAGACATCCTACAGAAAGGACTCACTGAGACCAATGACTGGTGTCAAAACCATGACGTTAAGCTTAATGCCTTAAAATGCGTCATCATCCCCTTTGGGAAAAACTCATTTCCCAGTAATTAGCATATCAATGGGAGACCACTGAATACTGAAGGCATTATAAGAGATCTGGAGACTCAGGTTGACAGCAACCTCTCCTTCGATCACCACATTACCACTGTGGTCAGAAAGTCCTTCTGTGTGGCACATCTCATTACCAAGGGTTTTGCATTCAGGAAGAAAGAGGTCATCATCTCTCTCTACTCTTCCCTCATTAGACCAGTCATCAAGTATAATGCCCCATTTGGCATGTACCTCACTAGACACAAGTAACAGTTGGAAAGGCCACAAAAGTACCTCACGAAGAGGATGCTAGGCCTTATACCTATGTCCTGCATGGACAGACTCAAAAAACTCCAGCTATTTTCTGTCTCATATCATCTACTAAAAGGTGATCTCTGCTTGACTTGCAAAGCCATGTCTGACCCAGCTCTGATAAAAATGCTACATCTAAAGAAATCCAAATCTCTCAACACCACATGCTCCAGCGACTTCAACCTCATTACCACAATCAACAGAACATACTGGAAGGACAGTTTCATAACCCAGAGACTGCCCATGCTCTGGAATAGACTTCTCATACATGTCAAGCAGTGCACCTCACTGGCCCTCTTCAAGAGAAATCTTGATGAGTGGATGGGAAATAGAAAGCTCACCGTGGGGACCACTGCAGTGGCTCTACTAGATAGAGGCACTGGGAACTAATTTCGGGCAGCATAATGCCAGGACACTTCTATGGGCTAGGCTTGTAAAGGCTCTAGGGCCATTAGCCTAGTACACACCTATGAACCTATGATTTGTTTTTTTTTTTTTTGCAGTAACAAAAAAAAAAATGTGTGTGTGTCTATGTCCATGGGTTAGTACTAGGCTATTTGCCCTTTTGGGTCATTTTAAGCCTAGCCATATTTCCCAAATCAAAGGTTAGAATCAAACTCTGTACCTTATGTTTATGAAAAAAACATAGTATGATGGGTACTGTCAGAAGCAATTTAATCCAAGTAACTATTTTTTTCAGTTTTTGTTTTTTTCTGTTGCTTACTTGCTTACAGTTTGCATTTATCTTTATTTGTTATGTTTGGGGGGCATTTTGTAACTAAAATAAGGTACTTGGAAGTACAGCCTATACTATCCAGTGCACACTATTGTTGCTAAACTGTAGACACAGTCAGTGTAGGTGAAGTGTCTAGTATCTTAACATTATGCTACTGGGGCATGCGGTCAGCAGACAGTAACCACATAAAACATTTTGTTACAAGGAGCTTTCAATATGATGTAAACTTCAGGTACAAATGTCAATACACAACTAAACCTTTTTGTGCAGTAAATACACAAACATATATAAAATCTTTTGAAAGGTCAGGATGCATATTTTAGCTGCTTCTTCCTCGGGTCGTGATTTTTCTGTTTGTGCGACAGCTGCAGTTAGTTCATGTGTTTCAGTTCATATTTACCAAGCTATTAATAGTATACTTTGTTATACTGCTGTTGGCATTTGGACTGTACCTGCAAAGAGCTGTGGATTGTGATGAATTCTGCTTTATTTTTAATATCTGTGTGCTTTCTATAACTTGATAACGCTGTGTTGTGTTTGGTTATGATCACATGACAGTTAAATGACTAATTCTGAAAATGAACAAAACTTTCAATAAAACTTCCTGTTTGGACATGCTTTGAGCCTCTTGGTCTCTTATGTTTTTGTGAAAAGTTGTTGTCAAGGCATTTTTTCCTATCCCTGTTCAAAAAAAGTATTTGTATTTGCTCTATTAGCGGGATGCCAAATAAGGGGTCTCGCCCTGGAATCCAAATAGCCTCACTTTTTTTAAACTCAGTTATAGTCCAAGTGGGTACAAATGACTTGAGACATACTGCTCTGGAATGTGTCTCATTAAAGAGTGAATATTTATATGAGCGAACCACTGAAGAGCTATCACATTAGATTCACAGAATCTCATATGAGTGAATGCACAAAAAAAAAAATCTATATCTATATATATATATATATATATATATATATAGATACACATATATATATTTTTTTCTTTTTTTCCAGGGGGAAAGCGCCCCTACACTTCCCTGTATTGGGGACTGTGCTCACCAACCCGCCTGCTAATTATATATCACTAACGCTGAGACTGCAAATTCCCTTACCCTGCTGTACTGCAATCCCTTTGAAAAGACTACCTGCAGAGACTATATTAGGAAGAATGTTCACTCACATGAGTCTTCGCTTTTTTACAGCACAAAAAAGCATTCACTCATGTGAACTTTCACTCTTCAACAATGTAACTACTATGGACAATATGAAGAGACACCTGATGGAGCTCTTGGAAAATGGAACTAGGATGGAATAAGCCTGACATTGAGCAGCATTCTACCTTCTCCATGGATGATGCCATTTTATGAACAGAAGTTAATTGGCTTTAATAAATGGCTTAATTTTTCATGTCATTAGAAGGGAGTACAATATTCATAAACCTGTGAATAAATGGTTGACAGACCACATTGCTTTACCATGGATGGTCTACACCTGTCTCCTCTAAGCTTTACAATACTGACTAAAACTATGTCCACTCCCATAGTGCCTTTCTTAGGCATTGTCAACCTGATAAACCTTCTTACATAGCAAAACCAGCCATAGAAAATCTAAAGGTGTTACTGCCTTAATGCCAGGAGTCTAAACAAGAAACTTCACTCTCTTATATCTCTGAATATCTTAGCACAAGAAATCTAGAACAAGCCAAAATAATGGAGGGGGGGTGGGCAAAGGCACAAAAGTATGGATACATTTTAAATACTGTTATTCAAATCTTAGAAAGTTGCTAGAATAAAAGCTTTTGCCCTACCATTAATTTTATAAGGATATTAAATCTAAAAGTGAAATGTCTATTATTTGGTGATGTCAGTCTTCAATGATTTGCCAGGAAACCACAAATTTTATGAGGAACAGGTCAAATACACAAGGCAAAAATGTGGACATACTATAAAAATCTGGACATTTAAGAGGAATGTAGATATCTCTGCAGTTACTGAGACATGGTTTAAGGCCATCAACAGCATCCTAGCAATTTGGGGCTACAGTGCCTTCCACACCACACATTTAGACCAGCTACTGCACAGGAAAGGCCAAAAGTTGGGGTATCTCAATTTACATCAAAAATAAGCACACCTTGTGCATAACGCATTCATGCACATGACCTACAAAAATAAACATACCTCAAGACTGGTCAAACAGTATGATATGCTTGAGCTTCTCCACATCAAAACTGACAAAGGCAAAATCCCATATCCCATACCATATCCTTGCATACTATAGCACTCCTCTGTGACACAGAAAACTCATAAAATATACTTAAATGTGATAGACACACTCCCCATTCAAAACAACATAATATTCATGGGTGACTTTTGCTACACCACTATAAAATGGGAATCGTACATGTCCAAAAACATGTAGGCCCAGAGATTCCTGGACTTTGAAAATAGAAACACTCTGAACCAGCTAATCCACACACATACTAGGGGTGCTAAAATCCATGACCTGGTCCTCGCAAATATGGGAGAATGCTGCACGTCCCCATAACCCCATGCTACCCATCTCCATATCACCCACCACCATGTGATGTCCTCACCTATCACAATGGAATGTAAAGCTATCTCTTTCAAATAAAAATAAAACCTTGGACCCCAGTTAAACCTATAACTTTTTGGAAATATTCTAAGGCAAACTTCCCACTATTAAATGACACCTTAGCAAAATTTAAAACCCCAGAAACCCCAAGAGGACTGCTGCCTATGCAGACTTTTTCATAAAAACCCTGTACAATTGTTAATGGTTGCATGGATACAGCTGTTCTACCTAGAAAAAGGAAAGGATAATCTCAGAAGACAAATCACCATGGTGAAATACCAGCATCATTTGACTGTAAAACAAATGGAAGAAAATCATGGCAAAAATTAGGTATTGCAGTTCCCAGGAAGGTACACATCTTCAAACAGCTAATCAAGTCTACAAAAAGCACATTTGATTTAAAGGTAGCCTTCTAGCCCAAAGAAAATCACAAGGCAATCTTCAACCTCAAAGGTAATACTCAACAATGTGTCAATCTAATTGTAAATGCAGCCAACTATATTAAGTTAGAATATAGCAAATCTACTGGTTGACAAATTTAGCTGCAATTTTATTCCCCCAAGACACCCCTCAGGATATGCCATCAACCATAATTCCCCCAATTATCACTATGGAGCAGGTACTCAATGCACTCTCAAAGCCAAAAGCACTGCATCATTGGGCTTTGATAAAATCCCAGGATTTCTCCTTAATAGCATGAAACATGAACTACCAGGACCAATAGAATCTGTATTTAACTGTAGTCTCCAGACAGGTTTTGCATCGAGTGAATGAAGGATTGCAACTACAATCCCTCTGCACAGAGGCAGACCATCTATGGACCCATTAAACTACATGCTAATACGTCTGACTAGTCTCATATGTAAAAACCAAAAAGTAAAAAGATCACACAGACAAACCAATTATTAAAAAACTACAAGAAAAACACAGCCAAGCTAGAGTTTTCACAGTGTTATACCTTAAACCTCCTGTAATACAGGCACATGGGATATATGCAAATGACCCTTTAAGGACAGCAAGCATTTCAGCTATATGGCTTCTGAATATCCATGACTTTTACTTTTTTTTTACTTTTTAAGTCTTTCTAGACAGTTTCAGAGCAACAAAGCCAAACTCCACTAGCTGTGGACATGCATGTTTCGGCCTTCTTATGACCTCATCAGCACAGCATAAGTGGGCTATTTAGCTATACTCTAGAAAGATTCATAGATACCATGTACTCTTTAAGTGCAAGGCATGAAAAATAATGAGATGCAACTGAGAAATGCTGTAAAGTGTAGTATGCTAATGATGCAGTTTTGCAATTCATAGTCCGACATCCCTGTGTTATGCACATCCATTGTTAAATGTGGTTCTTCCCCTTTGATATTGGAGTTGCAATCCATGAACTTGTTTGTCCAAGTATGCACAAGCACTTCCCTGGCACACAAATGGCTTATTTTCCCAAGTGACCTCTTCAGTAACATTTTGTGGTATGCACAAGCAACAAAATGAAACATTCACCCATGTGACCCCTTCAATAACATGCCACAGTATGCACAAGCACCAAAGCGTAACATACATCCAAGCAACCCCTTCAGTAACATGCCCAATATGCACAAGCATCAAAATGAATCATTCACCTAATTCAGCTTCTCTTCCATCTCTTTATTCTGACCAAAACCTGCTGTTTTCTGCATAACCTCATGGCTATTTACATACTTTGTATGCAAATGAGTTCATTATAAATTTGTGTCTATGAATCAAACTCATGTGCGTATGTGTAACCATCTAAACAGATTAGTAGCTGTACCCCTATCACTTATAAATGTATCACTTTATGAATTTCCATTGGGGGGGGTGTTCACAAAATGTTCTTTGCACTTCCATAGCCATCCTGGAAATGCGGGATTTGCATAATATCATAGCACTGCTCCTTGTGGATCAACACTACAAAAATGCAAAGACCCAGATTTTGAATACCACCCAGTAAATGCTAAGTGACAACATGACAGCAATATGTTTTTCTCTTTTTCAAAGTATAAAGTAGTTTTAATTTGAATATAGGCATAACCACTGATCCATTCCTGTATGATTACTTTTCTGATACATATCATGACCTGAAACAGAATGGAATGTTGGCGTATGCTAGATGTAAGATAGCAAATGATTTATCTAAGGGCAATTAGAAATGACATGTTTCTGTGGTGCAAGAGTTAGCTTGTTAGCTCATTTATGCTACTGAAAATAATTTTGTAGTGCATAGAGAGTCTAGATTATGCTAAAAAGGAATGGCTAAATTATATCCTGGTTCAGCGCTGCAATAGAGCAAGACCCCGACCTTAACAAAGCTTATAGGTTTTGTTGCATATTTGGGAGACATACATATATCCTCTCATTGTTTCTTTGTGAATTGCTTATTTAATCTCTCTCTCTTTTGTCGCCTCACAGTTAGACGTTGCAAGTTAGATTCTCAGTTAGAGCATCTTCTGTGTGCCGACATGCGTGAATGGGCCTTCCTTCGTTGAAGGTTGTGCGTTAGGCCCGGCAAGCCAGCACGTGGCCCGGCAAGCCAGCATGTAAAAATCTGCTGCCAATCATTAGCGGACCGGAGTTCCGCTGTGGCGACCCCTAACCGGGAAAAGCCGAAAGACAGTTTAATCTCTCTTACCAATCCTTTCTAACTTCCTCTGACTGATTCTTATAGCTATAATCCAATATTTATATGCTGTACTAATTATTCCTTTTTTAATGGCAGTTTCTTTTCTAGATTCTACTAAAAACTCCACTAGTGTTGGTCTTTCATTTAGGACCGCCCTATTTCTTTTTGTTTACCTATACTCTGATATCAATCCTTGATAGGGAAGGCAGTCTCTAACCTGAAGTCCAAATACATTCTTGCCATCTTCCCGTTCTATCATTTTTCCCCTCTCTAGTTATTTTCTCCCAGTATCTTAGTTCCTTTGCCAGTTTTCTCCAATAAATTGCAACCCCTCTTGCCTATTCTCTATATCCCTAATTGCAATCACCCCATTAGGCAGAATCTCCTTTCTCCATTCCTGTGTTGGTTTAGTCCTTAGAACACTTCTGCTACTTTATAGATATACTATATTGTATGATTATTGTTATTCTCCTTAAAGGCTTGCATCCAGAATCCTGGTCTCTCCTTGTTTCACGAGTTTCCTCCTGTTTCAACATAATCCCTTTCCACTTTGAATTATAGTTTTCTGCTTGTGTTATCTATAGGAGCCTTAAATGTGTAGCTGTGAAATACCCCTTTAAACTGAGTAATCCCAATCCGCCGTGTTCTACTGAAAGAATCAGCTTATCCCACTTGACTCTTGCTTTCTTCCCCCCAGATAAAGTCCTTCAGCTCATAAGTTCATAGGTAGGTACTAGGCTATTGGCCCTATAGCCTATATAAGCCTAGCCAAAAAGGTACCCTGGCGTTCACCACCCAAGAAAATGATTTTCCTGTGCCCCTGTCAAGCAGAGCAATAAAAGTGATCCCCGGGGTGAATTTCCTATTTCCCATCCAATCATCAAGATTTTTCTTGAAGAGTGCTAATAAGGAGCTCTGTTTGACATAGATAGGTAGTCTGTTCCAGAGTATGGGAAGCCTCTGTGACAGGAATCTATCCCTTCAGCATGTTCTGTTTATTGTGGTGACAAGGGATTAAGGCATACCTGGGAGCAGGGTAAGCTCTACATAAGTAGAAAGGGCTTCCACTCTGTTAACTGCCAATTCATGTGTAATGCTAAGGGAATCATCTTGAACGTGTGTGCTGGCAACCCAGGCAGTTACCACGACTCACATATCTGGCACACCTCACAACTGTATCAGATGTTCACTAGAGGGAATATCCCACAGGGTCATTTACTGGGAGATGTAGGTTATTCACTGGAACTGTGGCTGATGACAGCCATCAAAAATGCACACACACCCAGTGAAGAATGCCATAATGAGGCACATACTCAAACCAGAAAAATCATAGATCATGTGTTTGGGCTGGTGAAGTCATGGTTCTGGTACCTAGATAAAACTGAGGGAGCTCTGTAGTACAATCCAGACACATGTACTGAAATATTCATTGTATATGCCATGCTACACAACATCATCCTGAGAAAACAGCTTCAACAGGTTCAACAAGAGGAAGGGCCACACATCCCACCACCGATGCCAGGGTCACAACAACCACACATAGGTGAGGAGTCAGAGGGGGAACCAGCAGCTGCTATGGGTGTAGGCAGATGTTGGCATACTCAATATGCTCATGCATTGGCTAAGAGGCAACACATAGCACACTCACTTACCAACTAAGGGGCTAAAAATCTTCCTCTTATGCACATATATATAGTAGCATTGATGTCAGGCAATGCTCACAACCTTTACCTACCCATGTAATGGCTGTGTTCTGCTAGCATCAGACAGAGTCAGCCCTGAACTAAAACTGTCAACTGCTGGATTTACAAGGAAAGTGTTGAACCTGGCATGTATTTTGTAATAACACAAATGAATGCTATATACTTGCATGTTCTTACTTGGTACTGTAAGCAAGCAAAAGGTAGGTGATTTGTACAGAAATGACTTTAACATGTGACAGGACTGATGTATGTGCCTTATATGTGTCCAATATCATGTAGTAGGCCTCAGGCATCAAAGATTCACACAGTCATACCTCTCTAAAGTACTAATGGTCACTGAATGTCCTCACTTTAACACCATATGTTTGTACTGGAAAATCATTAAAGAGAGAAGTTAGAAAGTAATGAGACATATTTCAGTTTCAGACTTCACAACCCTCACAAGATCATTAACAATTCAGATATAAAAAATGTTTGATGCTATCAGCTGCCTAACTTTCTAAGACCAATATAAGTCAAAGGTGCAATTACCAATTCAACATCAGAAATGCTGATATACTAAGCACTAAGTCAGCTATGCACCCTGAACATCAGATACAAATGTTATGTATCCCTGAATCCAAAAGATATAAAACAGAGATATGGCCTAGTTGACATTACTTGCACAGGGTGTTTTGTGTGTATGTGTCGGGGGGGGGGGGGGCAGGAAGCCTAGGCTAACACTAAAGGTCGGTGAGTGTGTGTGTAACTAAGAAAGTGAAGTAGGCAGACATTTGGATAAAGTAAAAAATGGCCAGTGAGACAAAATGAGCTTTAAGCTTCACAGCTGAACCATGTAACTGTTGTGTCTGTGCCTGTATGGGTCCTCCAAGTGAATATGGTATGTGAGTGTCTAAATGAATGCAGCTAAGCTCTGTTCTAGCTCTATGGTTTGGTATGCTGAACAGGTGTTAGCCATGTATGGTAGATGAGGCAGTTCATCATTGTCATATCTCTCCACAAATATTGGCTCTGTCAGGAGATGCACTGGTAAGTCAACACCCATGGTCAGATACACTATTGATACCTGAACATAACTGATATCTGCTGGATGAGCTCCCCCTCATGAGGACACCCAGGACCAAGACCCCAGGACCTGACATGTCTGGTTGTGGACAGCTCAAACACTGATGCAGCAGTGGAAGCACTGCCACTATGGGAGCATTATCAGGCATGGCCACGTCGGCTAACAGCAGATGATGTGGCTGACCTACACCCATGAGGATACAGTTCCCTCCAAGCAGATGTTTGATTGCAGACACCTCTTGTTCCAATGTGTCATTTATCCAATCCATTGAATCGGCAAGATGGTAGAGGCAGTCATGCATATCAACCTGTGCCACATCTACAACCCTAATCATTTCTCTGGAGGAGCTATGAGAACATGCCTGTGCCTCCATGACAGCCCTAAACTAACAGTGAATGACATGGAAAGAGACACCTGGATCAGGTGGAGGATGGACACCAGGCCTGCTCTGAGCACCCCTAATAACCCTCCTGCATGGCACCTCACCTACACTTTGACTAGGGCCAGGGTCAACAGGTACTGAAGCCACAGTAAGCTCACTTCCCTGACACTGTGTCTCACCATCCATCTGTCCAATTTCTGAAGGCTCACTGGAATGGGTAGGCATAGGCCTACTGCCTGTGTCTGTTGGAATTACAGGGATGGCTGAATTTCAACTTCAGTGTCAGAATCAATCTCTGCACTCCCAGATGGTGCTCCTGTTTGGCCACCATCATTATCAGAGTCTGCTGATACTCTGCCATCAGGTGGTAGAAGTCCCACATTTCCACTGTCAGGATCACCTGTGATAATAAGCAACAAACACAGGAAAAAAATCGTACCTGCACTACTATCGTCCAATATATGCTAACAAACTAACAGATGTTCCACTATTACAGGCAGTACAGTAATACACACAACAGTCCCGACACCAATATCACAAACTAAATATTTATTTCAACTGCTCTTCAGGACTGACATAGAAATGTTTGGCTTACCATCTGCAGATGACTGTAGGTTCCCTATGCTGGATGGTCCTGGAAGAAGTTAATCATAAGGTAAGGACAGCATAATAACAATTAACAGTAGTATAAGGGTAAAACTTTTTTCCCTTTATATGTCCATTAACTATACTTTCAGCAAGAACTTGGATGACAAGTCCAACCTAAGCCCATGTGGAATCAATCAGAATGCGTTGTTAACTGTAGCAATCTACAATCCCCCCCCAAAAAAAAGTCTTGTTAAATAGAGCTAATATATTGCTGTAAATATTTTACTATACAAGAGCATTTAACAATTGTGATGCATAAGCCTACCTGGAAGCTCCTCCTGGGATATACTTGCTGTCCCTGAAGCAGTCGAATCAATGTCAAGGACATGATGTTCTGCACTTTCCTGGGAACTGTCTGGATCCCTGACAGTGGACAGTAACTCTTCATTTGCTGTTAGTGGTGGCTCTGTAGCAGGCACCCCCCAATACCCATCCAGTCATGGGCCACTGCAGCTGCTCTGCTCTGTGTAGATGAGATCATGCCAATGGCCCTATGGCATGCTTGATTATATGTCCTGCTGTGACCACATACTGAATTCACATAGGATCATAGGAAGTTACTAGGCTATTGGCCCTGAGGCCCTTACAAGCCAAGAATTTATCCCATGTTCCAACAAGTCAGTACTGATGCATCCTATCCAGGAGGGACACAGGTGGAATCCCATGGGTATATTTTCTGTTCCCATCCAAAGTAAAAAACGGCAACCTCTTCCATGATTTATATACTAACCAATCATAAAATCCATTTAATTAATTAATTAAATAAATTTTCAACTTTAAAAACTCATTTGTTTATATAATAATTTATTTGTAATACAGTTCGTAAAACTTGTTAGTAAAATTGCTATGTTGTCTTAAAATACTAAAATATAAAAATACTTTACTGTCTCAAGTTTGTTCAGGATAATTAATACGTTACAAATTGGTTATGATTGGTTAGGGTAATGACGTGTATGTATATAAATCATCAGTTTTTTTAACACAGTGCATCTGATGAAGTCCATGGAGGAAAAAAAACGATGATTTTACAACAGCTGCAACTTTTTATTTAAAACTTTTTAAAATAAAAGTTTTAATGACTTTTGGACCGCTTCGATTCTGTTCCCATCCAGTTATTCAGGTTGTGCTTAAAAAAGGTTAATGAGGTACTCTGCTTGACGTGGAGAGGGATTACTCTCCACAGAAAGGGGAGTCTCTGGGACAAAAATATGTCCTGTCAACAAGTCCTATTGATGTCACAGATCAGGTTGAGGTCACATGTGTGGGTTACTTGAGTGGAACCTGACTTGCGAATATGCATCAGTCCCATCAAGGTGAGGTTTGAAATTGCTTTGTATGCTAGACAAAGGTCACTTCGGAGGAGTCTGCATGAGACTTTGTATAGGGACAGGGCTTTTAGCCTATCTGTGTAGGGTAGATGTTTGATGCCCTGAATTCTCCTCTGCGGCCTCTCCAGCTGCTGCATGTGCTTTGTCAGGTGCATGCCGAAAGGTGTGTTGTAGTCAATAATGGGTCTTATAAGGGAAGACTACAGGGATATTATGATCTCCTTGTCCCTGGATGAGATACCCTCACTAATGAGGTTTGCCATGTAGAAAGCTTTTGATACAATGGAGGCAATATGGTGGTCAAAAGTCAGTTTGCTATAAACCTATGTTCCCAAGTCCTTCACGGCTGATTGCATGCTTAAACCCTTGTTATTAATGTGATAATGTGTGGGGATGTCACTCTCCCCAAAGTGGATGATGATGCATTTTTTGGCATTCATTTTGAGGCCATATTTCTGGCACCAGTCATTTGTTTGGGTGAGACCCTCTTGGAGGATGTCCACATCACTAGGGGATTGATGACAGCACCCAGCTTGCAGTCATCTGCAAATGTGGTCAGCCACAGCCCACTGGTTTTGGCCTGCACCTCAGAAAAGTATATCCCAAACAACAGAAGCCTCAAGATTGATCCCTGGGGTATACCACTCATTACGTGTTTACTGCTTGAGGTGGCTTCCCCTATTTTGACTAGGTGGGTTCTATCAGTGATCCAGTTTCCTACCAATCTGGTAATATATGGCTTGACACCTAGTTGAGAGAATTTATCTATTATACCCGAGTGGGGAATAGTATCTAAGGCTCTGGCCAGGTTACGGTAGGCAGTGTGCACCATCTTCCCCTCATCCATGGCTTTGGTGACTGTCTAAAAGAAGTCAACCAAATTTAGCAGGCATGACCTCCCCTTGATGAAACAAAAATGTGTGGAATCAAGGGTTTGGAGGATGCCAATGTCCTTGTTAATGAGTTCCATGATAATCTGCTCCATGGCCTTGCAGATCAGGCTAATTAGGCTGATGGGTCTCTAATTTCCTGGATCAGTGGATACTCCACCTTTGTGCAAAGGGATGACAGTGGCTGTGCTCCACTTAGCTGAGATGAAGCCAGTACTCAGGCTTTGGTTGAATAGTGTGCCTAATGGTGCTGCAGGTTCCTGTCTAGGTTCATGTAGGATGCGGCCTGGGATGTTATCTGGTCCCATGGAGGATGCATTTTTTGTCTTTGAGAGGACAGTGATGACTTGCTCCCTAGAGACAAGGGGAGGGAAGAAGGTGATGGGGAGGTCCTGATTTACTGATGGGGGGAAAGAGGTGAGAAGTTTGCACTGAACCTGTCTGCCAGCAGGTTGGCTATATCTACGGCATTTGTGTATGTGGTGTCATTGACCACCAGTTTTGAGCAGATCTGGGTGCATCCCTTGAGTTTGTGCACATATGGGTCGGAGAGTGGCCTAATAGTTAAGGTGTTTGCCTTACAAACACAAGGTGTAGGGTTTGAGTCTCATAAGGGATTATTGGCTATGCTTAAAATGGCTCGCAAGGGCAGTTAGCTTAGTACTAATCTATGAACCTATGCGAAGAAAACCTTGTGATTGTCTTTAGTTGATGTGGCCAATTTGGACTCAAAGTTTGCTTTGGAGGATTTTATTAGTGCTCTTATTTGCTTGTTCAGACCAAGAAGAAATTGCTTCCAACTAGGCACCTGCTCCTTCTTGGTTCTGGGCAGCAGTTTTTTTCCTTTTGGAGGAGGAGGATTTTGTCCTGTCAGGAATTCCTGATTCCATGCAGCTATATAAGTGCTTGTATAGTAGGTTTGGGCATATATGCCAGTTCCTATGGAGGCGAGGGAGCCATGAAGCTGTTTATACCTTTCCTCAGGAGGTTGTAATCAGCTTTCGAGAATTCTTTTTTGGTTTGACCCTATCTCGGAGGTGGTCAGGGGAGATGGTGACTTCAAAAGTGACCGCTTTGTGGTCGGATTTTACCAGGATGGATGACACTGCAGGGATTCTGCAGTGGTTACTCATGTTGGTTAATACTAAGCCCAAGATATTTTCACCTCTTGTGGGGGTGTCAACCAGCTGGTCCAAGGCATTTGCATTGACAAAATCAAGGAATCTCTGGGCATTTGTGTTTTGGCATGAGTAGTTCTTCCAATCTATGGTTGGATAGTTAAAGTCTCCCAGGATCAGGGTAAAGGGTTGAATCTTGATAGATTCAAAGAGGTCCAGATAGGTGGAGTGGGCATCTTGAGTCAAAGTTGGGGGCCTGTAGCTAGGTATGATTTGAATAGGGGTCCTGTCAATGGTTAACTGTACCTGGAGTGTCTCCTGTGCATCATACTGTGTGTAAACAGCCTGGAGGTGTGTGTGTCTTTTATGTATATTGCAACTCCACCTCCTTTTACTTTGCTACCCATGGTTTGGGGTCTGAATGTATGATAGGATGAGTAACCTGGCATGGCTGGGGTGCTGTCTGCAGCACTGAACCAGGTTTCTGTGACTGCACAAATGTCAGCATCTTGCAGAGTTAAGAATCCTCACAATGGTTGCAGTTTCATGTTTAGACTCCTAGCATTTAGCAACATGACCTTTAATTTATGTTTTGATGAAATTTTAATGTTGGCAGTTTTGACTTCATGGCTTTGTCTAAAAAAGGCACCATGGGCTGGCAAGAGCCTTTGCCAGGAGCCTGAAGCCTAAGGGAGACAGAAGCAGGCCATCTTGTTTGTTTGTATTGAGGCATCATTCTGGGTATTGGTAGAATGCTGCTTAAGGCAAGGAACATACCTGTCCTGGACATATATTCAGCAAGCTCTATCATGTCTCTCTTCATGTAGTCCAGGGAGGTACATCTCAGGTTTTTCATGCCAACATGGACTATGACGGAGTCATAACAGTACCTGTTGTTATGAGATTTGAGTGCATGGGTGATATGGTGGATTCCGTCACCTGACGAACAATTAACCATGACTTTCTCCGAATCAAGCCTGGGAGGAGCACATCTGTGTGTCTCACAATGGAGTCTCCTGTATCTAGTATGTTGGGTATTTGTTTATGCTTTAGTGGTTGTGAGACACAGGCGTGTGGACTATGTGTGGTGTGTGGTGTGGTGGGCAGTGGAGTTTGGTGTATTTTTGCCTCAGAGGTGTCTTTTCTTTGGGTATGTTTTTGTTGAGGACCTCCACATATGTGGGTGTGTATTGTGTAGATGTGGATGGTGGTTGAGATGTTGTGTTTATGTTGATGGGGAGAGCACTGAGTCTAGGATCTTAATGTGATTGCATCTCTCATAAACAGTGTTCCTAGCTGGAAGTAGTAGAGGGTCTCCCTGTGTAAATGAGGCAGTTGCTACACTGTCTCAGGATGTCCATATCAACCAGACTGGCAGGAGAAAGCATTGGAAATTGTCCCTCCATATTTGTCAGAAACAGAGAGAGGGAGGCCAAAGAGAGCTAAGAGGGTAAAGGGTGGAAGGTCTAACAGTAATACTTCTAGGTTATCAAACAAGTGTTACTAAGGGAGAATTTGTAGGTGGAATACCTCACAAAGAGTTAAAAACAGTGCAGCGTCAGCTCTGGAGGCAACTAACTTGTATCAGACTACACTACTCAATTTAATGATTAAAAAAATAGTAAAACTCACAAAAAACACAGATTAACAACTACAGTAAAAAAAAACAGAACTCACAGTATGAAAAAATCAGTTAAACAGTAATGAAATACAATAAAATGCAATTGAATGGTAATGAGTTGCAGTAAATAGCAATGACATACAGTTAAATCAGTAAATTTGCTGTAAAACAGCAAATGTAATAAATTAGCTCAAAATCACAACAGCAAAAAGCAGCTCAACTAAAGTATAAGGCAACTGACAAGCACTAACAAATGCAGCAAACTAAACTCAGTTGCACACCTAATCACAAGCAAAATGAAGTAGGAAGAGGCACAAGTTTTTTTTTTCTTAGTAGAAAGTGAGAAGACAGAAGATAATTCAAGTTTAAAAAGCTAAAGGGGAGTTCAAAATGGCTGCTGTTCTGTGAGCACTGCTGTCACCTAGGTCTCGATATACCCTGGATTAAAACAAACCCAGAAGGCAACGCAGAATTAATAATACAGAAATAACTGTAGATATTTACTGCTAATATCATCCAGCAAACAAAAGAGGAAGAAAAAGTGACAGATTCAGCTCAGAAACAGCAGGATTAACTAAGATTTCGGAATAACAGCTTAAGCAATGTGCTACTAAGGCCCTGCATATGACTGCAAGATTGGTAAAACACTATACAGCAAGATGTCAAAAGAGGAAAATAATATGGAAACAACAACTAAGACCAAATTCTCAGTACTTGCCTCACATGAGAAAGACACAACTTCAAAAAGACAAAAGACAACTAAACAAACTGACAACTCTAAAAATACAAATACATCCAAGACAGACCAGCCAGCTAATCTGGAAGACATAAAATCTGCCTTATTACCTATCTAGCAAGCATTAAAGGACTTATCATTACAATTTCAAACCTTTGGTGACTCATTCAGCCAAATAATATCCAGAATGGAAAAATCTGAGTCCAAAATAATAGAAAATGAAATAAAAATAGACTCTATTTCTCAAAAAACTGATGCCCATGACAAAGAAATACAAAACTTACAAGCAAAATTAACAGACCTGGAAGCAAGATCTCGAAGGAACAATATCATCATCAGAGGAATACCTGAAACTGTACTTCATAACAATCTAATACCAACAATCAAGCAAATAATAAATTCCCTCCTAGAGGAATCTTAAGAAATGCAGCAAATAGCAATAGAGAGAGCCCACAGAGCCCTGAGGGAAATGAAAACATCACTGAAACCAAGACCTGTCTATATTAAAATATTAAACTACCAAGATGTAAATAAAATCATACTGGCAGCAAAGAAAAAAGGCACACTCACCTGGAATAATAATAAAATCTCCTTTGCTCAAGACCTCCCAATACAAATAAGACAAGCAAGACAACTACTATCTCCATACTGCAGGTTCCTAATAGAAAAAAAAATCAAATTCCAGATGAAATATCCAAATCAGTTAATCTTTTACATCAAAGAGGTTAAATACATGGTTGCTAACCCCAAAGAGGCAAAAGAGACATTCCTGGCTGTTTTCAAGCAACTTCCACCTTCAGAAGTGAAATAAATCCACAAAAAAAGATAAAGGTCCCTTGGATGAAAAAACGACCCCATTCATGAGCACTCTAGCTGGGATCCAACTCTGAAATCTTCCCCTTGCTGTTTAGGCCCTTGGGTCATTGATGTGAGCCATGAGGAACACAGGAAAGGGAAGTACAGCCTGGGTGGGAACCAAAAATGAACTGCTGTTTCCGATGTACGAATATAGGAAGGAAGTTTCCCATCTCGGATATTGGCTTGCAAATTCAGTCCCCCTAGACTTTTGATGGCTTCATTAAGAACAGTCAGACAAAATGGATTTCAGCAAGCTCCAAAGGATTTTACTGCCTGAAAAATGAAAATTGATCTGCACCAGCTAAAAGAAGAAAGCTGCACCATAGATGTCAACCAACCTGCAAGCAAAACCTTGAAGAAATAAGGTACTGTTGAACTGAACCATTTACTAAAACAGTATACCAAGTACTGTGTAGGTGAATGAAACTCCAGCCTTAAATAATAGGCCAGAAATAAACTGTCAGAATTATGCTAGCTCATAGATTAATATTGGGAAAAAAAGGGAAAAAATTGTTAAATGGTTTATGTAAATACTAGAAATGTGTTAAAAGATCCTGGAGAGAAGTAATCTCAGGAAATTAGTAAAATAACCTAACAATCCTGGGATAATGTAAATATAGCCTTAATATGTCAACTATAGCAGAAGGACTGTTTGGCTAAGCTGTTTTTTTTTTTTTTTGTCTCTCTATACTTCCTACTTCTGTTAAATAGGTGCCAAGTATATATTTTATAACCCACACAGATTGATGTGGAAAAACATCACTATAGGCACCAAAGAAGGCTGAAACCTGAATAAGTAAAGGGGAGGAAAAAGAAGTCAAATGAGAGAAAACTGTAAAAATGACAAGATTGATTGTTTAACAATATTACTATGGTACACATATTGCTATAATTTACTGAGGAATAAATATTAATATGCTGTTTTAAAAATACTATTAGAAAGAATTAGTCACAAGACAAAAACAATATATGCTGTACCTTAAATGCAATACCATCACTGTATAAATAATATGTTGGAAGAGGCTAGGGATATTAAGTAGCAGTGTTTGTTGAGGGAACTAGTTTGTTCAGCTTTGTCCACATTGTTTATAGTAACACAGGGGAGATACTATGGAGTAAATCTATATCTAAAAAGAAAACACATTCCAAGATTAGACGTAAAGGTAAACCATATAATGAACCTTCATCCTCCCCCCTGATTATTCCTGGTCCAGGGATATAATGGTTAGGCACAGTGTAGGGACGGGGATAAATAGATGCTTTCCTAAACCATCACACAGTAACACATACAAAACTAACAAAACAAAACTAATATACATGGCATAACTAAGGAATACACCTAATAAATAAATGTGGGAAATAGAATCATGGAATTTTAAAGGGCTCCAAAACAAGAAGAAAAGAAAACTATTCTTACACCTTAGATTAAAAACCACAGCCAACCTCATACTAATACAAGAAACGCACTTGACTGCAGATCAGTGGGCAGAAATTAGCAGAAAGAAATGGATAAGTCAAATCATAGCTTCAGAGGGGAAAACAAACAGTGCTGTGGCTGCCATAATAATTAAAAAACAATTTAAGGAAAAAATACTTAAAACCAAAGCTGACAAGGAGGGAAGATGGTGCTATGTAACATTTAATAGCCTTACAATACCAAAACCTATAATGGTACTTAATGTTTACGCACCCTGTAATAACCAACAACACTTTTTTATGTCATTATACCCAACCTTAAACCAATTTAAAGATCACTACCTAGTGATTGGAGGTGACTGGAATACATATCAAAATGCAGAAAAGGATAAATCTAATCTGACCAAATCACATAATAAACAAGCCGCATTAGCCCTTAATGAACTCAAACAAGATTTCAAACTATATGACCCTTTTAAACATGGGAACAGTGCAGATAAAACAGGGAAATTCACATTATATTCGCAATGCCACAAAATGTGGTCAAGGATAGACTTCTTCTTAATCTCTGACATATTCATTAACATGGACCCAACAATAACTATACATACCAGGTTCTTTTCAGATCACTCCAAAATCACACTGAACATTAACTGGGACAAAAAGATATATTTAGAGAATAGGGGTCATAATTGGTCATTAAACCCTAATTTACTTTCCAAAATGGATGTAATAAAAGAAACAGAAGCAATACTAAAAATAGCTCTTACAAATATCATTAACTCCCAAGTACCAACTGACATAGAATGGGCTGCAACCAAAGCACAAATCAGAGGATTGTTTATCAAAAAAGCAGCATACTATAAAAAAATACAACTGAAAGAGGAGAATATACTGAAAGGGAAAATACAGCATCTTGAAAAAGAACTAATAAATAACCCTAAGAACCAAACAGAAGCAGAACTTTTAAAACTGCAAAGGGATCTATATATGTTAGAAACCAGGAACCTATCTTTCTATGAAGCCAGAATGTTAGCCACTTACGCAGAAGAAGCTCAAATACCATCTAGAGCTCTGGCCAGAATTATCTGCCAACACAAAAATGCCTCCAATATATCAGAAACAAACTACAGAGACAAAAACTACACAAAAAATGAAGACATTATTAAAACATTTGAACAAATATACTCTCAAATATATGGAGCACAAATACTACAAACCTCAAAGGAAGATAGAACTCTTTTTCTTCAAAAACTGAAATTCCCTAAACTCAATTTAGACCAACAAAAAAACCTAACTGAGCCGATATCCATCAGTAAAATTATTACAACAATCAAACACTTAAAAGTACATAAGGCTCCGGGTCCGGATGGACTCACATCAGAATTTTACAAAGCATTTTCCCCCTTGATAGCCAAACTACTATACTATACACTGAATTACATAATAAACTGTAAAATAAATGATATCCACTTTAATGCCTCTAAAACTATATTTATATTAAAAGAACACACAGACCCCAAAAACCCCGAGAGCTACAGACCCATCTCCCTCTTAAATATAGATACTAAAATATTTACCTCTATACTTGCAAACAGAATGAAAAATCTGATAGAAAAAATCCTCTCCCCAGAACAATCCGGTTTTACACCACATAGACAGACTAGTGACAATACATTAACATTAGATGCACTAATATCCTACGCTAACCGATACAATATCAACATCTACACAATGGTAGTGGATGCCCACAAGGCATTTGATAAGGTTAATCTAAAATTCTTACTCCAAACACTATCCTACTTTAATATACCCAATAACTTCATTCAGATCATCCAGACTCTCTATAGCAACACATACACATCTCTGTATATAAATAAAACTTGGTCAAATAGGATCCTAATAAAAATGGAACAAGACAAGGATGCCCACTATCACCCTTCCTGTTTAACCTATACCTAAAACCACTCTTTCTATACATTAAACAAAATACATATCACAATCCTCCATCAATACACAACTTCAAAATATACCTCACTGCATTTGCAGATGATCTGAACATATACTGCACTACACCAAATTCAGATACAAACAAAATAATAGCTGCAATTGAACATTTCTCGACTATGTCTAACTGCAAACTAAACCTTAATAAAACTAATATTCTCCCCCTAAAAACACCCAAACTCATCTCATTAACACCATTGTTAAACACAATAAAAATTAAAGAAGAAACTAAATACCTGGGAATCACCTTTTTCCAGAATAACAAAGACTTCTACCAACACAATGTAAACCTTAAATGGCAAAATATAATGCAAGACTGCAAAAGATGGAACAACCTAAAACTACCATTCTTGGCCAAAGTATCAATAATCAAAATGAACATTTTACCTAGATTAATGTATATATTCATGACATCACAGACAACAATACATAATAAATTCTTCAAACAAATTCATACCTTACTAGCAAAATTTATATGGGAACCCAAAAAAAACAGAATCTCCTATCCAAAATTAACACTGCCCAAAAGCAAAGGAGGACTAAATCTACCAGATTTTAAAATGTACTACTCAATCATTAACACTAACAGAATATTGAGAATAGCTGAACCTAACCCGTCAATGGAAAATTGGTCTCCTCTCTGGGTGACAATATATTATAGATATATTAAAGGTCTAGGTTTCAATCCCAAAGCACTTCCATTCCTGAAGCAGAAAGAAATACAAACTTATAACATTATAGAGCCCTTAAAACATTCTATCAACCTAGCTTAAAAACTCTTTCAATTCTTGAACCTTAGACATGCCATGACAATACTGCAACCCCTTCATAAAACCCAAATTTAAAATAAACAATAAGATGCTGGACTTAGTCCCTTTTCCCAGACTAAAAGATAAAACAATCCAAGATATCTATCCCTACCTTAACTGTTCAATACAAGAAATGAGGACCAACTTAAACCTCCCTAAATCACACATAATAATCCTAAGACAAATCAAAGAACTGTGTTCCAGTTATCTCCAAAATATTACTATGACCAATAGTGACATAGAAATTTGTAGCAGGCTTTGGAAAACTATTATCACAACAAAGAAAACTATTACCAATTCATATAAAATGATAAATGAAATCAAATACCAGAAGGACCTCCTCTTCTCTAACTACTGGAGAAAAAATAAACCATCCATAGATGATCAGCAAATAAGCCAGGCAATCAATCTAACACTGAAGATTCTACCCCTCAAAAATTTAGCATACACTCAGCTCATGATCAATAATAATGCTTATTTTACACCTGCAATCCTACACAAATTTAACACATCAAAATCACCTTTTTGCCCACACTGTAAGGACCAGATAGCTGACTTAATCCGTGTATTTTGGAGCTGTAAATGTGTCTATAAACTCTGGAACTCTCTCAAGGTACAATTACAAAAAATGGATTATCAAACATCAACATTAACTTGGGAATTCACTCTGTTACACATTCTCCCACCCAACATCCCAAGAAAACAAACAAATACACTTTTAACAATTTTCCTACTAATGAAACTGTATATAGCTTTTAAATGGCTAGATACGATAAATATCTCTTGGGAGGGTTTTAAACAAGTAGCTATACAACACCTTTTAGCTCATAAAATAGTAATAGATAAAAGAAACAAAAACATGAAATCCAGAGAAATTTGGGAACAAACCTTTAACATCATATTAGCATAATTCATCACACAGCAACTTAGAAATACACTATAATGGAACCAAAGAACACATACAAGTTCAGATATTAAATAATAACTTGGATATTACGAATGTATATACTGTCTATATAACTGTGGAATTAACAATGAAAGCATCTATGTACATAGTGTAAATAGATATGTTGTATGACCTATATCCTGTGGTATTTGACATCAATGTATAACATATGTATATGTGTGTATGTGTATGTATGTATATATGTGTGTATGTATGTATGTATATATATATATATATATATATATATATATATATATATATGTGTGTATGTATGTGTATGTATGTATGTATGTATATATATATATATATATATATATATATATATATATATATATATATATATATATATATATATATATATGTATATATATATATATATATATATATATATATATATATATATATATATATATATATATATATATATATGCACACGGTCATGTTGTAAGATGGTTTTTATTTGTGACATTTATTAATGTAAAAATAAAAATAAAAATTATTGGAAAAAAAAAAACTAAAGGGGGGAGCCTTCACAACTGATCTCACTGTACTCAGTAGAATGAGCTGATGTAATGGGACTATTTGGGAATTATTTCTCTGAAGTCTAGGTGAAAGTAGATGACCTGTGGCTTACCAAGTTTGCAGATGAGTGTAAACTGGACGCAATCATATAGGGTCCCACAACGATATTAGCATATTACAGAAAGGGCTGACACAGACAAATGATTGGTGCCAAACACACGGATTGAAACCTGACATAAAAAAATGCCTCATTGTCCACTTTGGCAATGATGTAACCCCTGCTAATTACGATATACATAGCACTCTCTCAAAGCTCAAAATCAGTGGTGTGAGACTTGGAAAAACAGGTTCATATCAATCTAAATTTTGATCGCCATGTGTCCGTAGTGGCAAGGAAATACATTCTACATTGCACATCTCATAAATAAGGCCATTGGGTCATAGCTCTACTGTACTCTACCCTTATCAGACTACTAATCGATTACACTGCTCCTTTCTGCATGTACCTTACAAACACCTGACGCAACTGGAGAGATCACAGAGGTTTCTGACCAAGATAATACAAGACCTACAAAACATGGCATGGATGGAAAGATTGAAAGCCCCGCCACTGTACTCAGTATCATACAGGCTGCTGAGAGGCAGCCTGTGACTAGCCTACAGAGCAGTCTCAGACCCTATCCTAATGAAAATGCTGGACATCCACAAATCAAATGGGACAAGAATAGCTTGCTCTAGAGATCTCAACTTAGCCTGTGACATAAACAGAACATGCTGGAGAGACAGCTATGTCTCCCAGCGATTGACACTTCTCTGGAATAGGCTCCTACTGCATGTAAAGCAGAGGTGCTAAATGACCCTATTCAAGTGCAACCTTAACTACTGGATAGGTGACGATAAATTCAGCCCAGGGATGACCATTATGTCCATCATAGACAGGGGCAGTCAATGCTGATCACAAAATTGCTCTGCTAACAACGACCATCTAACTATGGTCAATAAGATTACCCAGGTCTTCACACAGCTAGGCCTGTAAAGGCCCTAGACCCATTAGCCTGGCAACCTTTTATGAACCTATGAACCTATGGACTTATGCAGGCCTCCCAACATCTTCACTTCTACATCCACTGCTAATTTTATCCACTATACGTTGTCCTGCAAGCTTGTAAAAGTCAAACTTGCATAAAGTACTGAGTTCTGTAGTCTGTATACTTAAATAGGTAGGGGGTTCTGATCTCACTGCACTCTACTGAGGTGTGTGTGTGTCTATCTAGCTAGAAGAACATAAGTATGTATCCTACAGTTACCACTCCAATCCCACATGACACTTGCACATGCCTACACAAATTTTATGGAGGCCTCCCAACATCTTCTCTCCAACATCCATTGCTGATGTCATCCACTATAAGTTGTCCGGTAGCCCTATAAAAGTCAGATGTGCTGTGTTGCTTCTGTAAAGTACTGAGCTTGTAGTTTGTGTACCTAGAGAAGTAGGGAGTTCTGTTCTCACTGCAGTCAACTGGTGTGTGTATCTGTGTCTATCTACCCAGAGGAGCATAAGTGTGCATCTTACAGTTACCACTCCAGTCCCATGGATTGACAGTATTTTGATGCTTGCACATGCCTACATATAAATTTCATGGATTGACAGTATTGTGATGCTTCCACATACCTACACATACATTTCCTGGAGGGGAGGCCTCCCAACATCTTCTCTCAAACATCTACTGCTGATGTCATCCACTATATGTTGCCCAGCAGCTCTGGAAAAATCACACTCATGTAGTGGTGCTTGAGCAAAGTGTTGAGTTATGAAGTCTGTATACTTAAGTAGGTATGGGCTCCATTCAAACTACAGTCAACTGGGGTGTATGTGTGTGTGTGTGTGTGTGTGTGTGTGTGTGTGTGTGTGTGTGTGTGTGTGTGTGTGTGTGTGTGTTTGTGTGTTTTTGCACCTGCTTGATATTACCAACAGCCTTTACACCAGCATGTGGAAGACTGTTACTACCATATTCTCCTCACCAGACACTGCTGATGTTATCAACTATAAAGTCTTGTCTGAAACACTCTAAGTCAGATTTGAGCTGTAGGATAAAATTATCCCTTGTATAACCGGTCTCTTAGTATCCCATGTAACACAAAGACATCTCTTCAAGGACTTCTTATTTCTAAAAATAAACTGAGGTATGGGATCCAAGTATTTACTAACTTGCTCATTTGTCATTAAGATATTCCAATTTTTCCTAATAATACTTGTGTACTGGCAAGGGATAACTACTCCCTGTAGGAAGTGTTACTTTTGTCCATATATCAACAGTAGTTCTAGCTTTTTGCATCCAGACACAGGAGAGTGATATAGTTTTAACATCAATGCTACTTGTACTAGCATGCACGTGCTATACCTAGCTGTATGTAAAGTATGCAGTAAATTGTTGACAGGATGCTAAAAGACAGGATTAGGGAACATATAAATCATATAGGCAAGAAAAGCATGTTCAATGCGTTAGCAAAACATGTTGCCAATACGGATAGTACACATAGTTTTAGTTTTTTGGTTATAGGAATTAATTATGGAAATAAAAGAGGAGGAGATGTGAGACTGAGGATGGAAGAAATGGAAGCTCAGTGGATTATAAGGCTGAGAGCAAATGCTGGACATGGCTTGAATGATTGCATACCATTAAGACCTGCTTTGAAAGCTAGACCACCACGTAGAAAGTGAGTAGTATGAGAAGTTGGGTATATTACTGGAAATATGATTAAACACTGCCTTCATGATCATACATATATATTTGTTTTAATATGATGTATGCACAGTTTTTATACATATATATTTTTTACATTTATTCTATTTAATAGTGTTTGAATGAATTTTAGGATGTGCATCTTTAAATTTGTAATTTGTCTTGTCATGTGATCTTAACTCAATGGTTAAATATGGTGTTTTAGGTATTTAGTTCTGTGTTACACCTGAAGAAGCATTTGGTGAAAGCGCTTGTGTGTATTTTATTAAAAAGACTGATTTTGAAGCTGGAGTCTTGCCTACGTTGGTTGTTTTCTGTTACAGTATTCTTTGTTTTTTGGAATGAGGGCACCTGGGGACTAGTGGTTGTTGTTTTTACAGCTGAATACACACTTCAACACACCATACACACAGACTATGTTCCTGTAGAAGGGTATACATCAGCATGCATCCATCTGAGTTGGGGGGACAGCACCCAATGCATGCATGTATAGAGAGATCCTGACTCTTCTCATCTGTGAGGTAGACCAACATGTCATCATAGACTTTTACTAAATGGACACTAGTAATATCTTAGAATTGTGCAACAGACCTGTGTGAGTTTTTAATGCTACATTATGTCTGTTAAATCTGTTAGATGTCCTCAAAGAGGTCATCAAGGGCATGCATGATGACAACACTATCATCCTTTTGAACGTGACAAGCCCAAGGCATTTGACACAAATCCACACTGAGGTATTCACTCAGTACCATCAGAAGTGGCCATAAACACCTATATCACCAAGTGGGGAGACCACTGTATCACTTATGTGACATCTAATTATGTTGAAATGTATGAGGTGACCTATATCTCAGGTCCAGTGATCAAGTGCATACATCAGGGCTGTCTGCTAGGCCCTTTCCTGTCCATTATTTAAGTCACAGATGTCATGAATTACATACACATCCTGTATCCACACAGCTGTCTGAAGGACTACAGATTGTGGGCAATCACTGACTCCATTTGTGACATTAGTATAAGACAGACAATATCACCACACACCAAAGATTGCTGCCACAGCTGTGACAACACCTACAATGAAACAAAATCATGGAGGGATGTGTTACATCAGGAAAACAACAAACCGAGGATAATGTACACATCACCCCCTATAATCAAACCACTAGGTCTGTCATCTGTATCATGGGGTAGATGGTATATGGAAAGTCCACCAGCATGAGGCCACAGTGCTGATTACTTCCTTGTATGTAACACAACTAAACAGAAAAACTAGGTTGTTGTGTCTCCACACAGAAGACGCTCTAGCTGAGAATCAAACAGGACAATGTCTTACTGTGAGGCGACAACGCTACCGCAGCACCACCACTGCAGCCTAAAGAGAAATACTAGGTAATGATGATAAATCCAGCAGAAATTAAACTAAATTCAATAATAGTAGTTGCTGGAGCCACGATCAGTTTTGGTAAAATACAGTCTTTAAAGAATTTACAAAGAAAGCAATAAAACACAAGTGCTAAAAACACTTTCACATCTAGGCTTCTTCAAGTGAATAGTGAATCCAGCATAATATGTCTTTTAAATAAGTAAAAATCAGATGAGTAAAATCACATTACAATTAAGTCACATAATGTATAAAAGTATAGAAAAATCACATTAACATGATCACATGGCACAAGTCACATGATAAAATGTAAACAAATCACATAATACAATATAAATAAAAATACAATAAATTATAATAACTGTAACTATTTGGAGCTGATAAAAAAACAATAATTATTAATGTACTTTTATTTGAAGTTCTCTTAAGTATGGTTTTATGCTAACAAACCCATTCAAGCCAGGAGGACTGTGTGCTTTGAAACACAGTTTCCATTTCAAGTCCTCTATTTTAGTTTGATGCTTAATGTCACATCCTCTTATTGACTTAAAAACTATATGTAAGATCATAAATTTGAAACTATATGGGAGGTCAGTTTCAAGAATATGCTTACTAAGTGCGTTAGTTGGAATATGTCTCCTGATATCATACAGGTGGTTAGATATTCTTTCCATTAATTTTTGATTGGATTTACCCACATAATATAATAAACATTGAGTACATTTGGGAGAAGGTACTCTGGTTACGGACAGTAGTTTTTACTTTGATTCTATGTTCAAGCTACACATGGCTATTAACCTCAATGATGTGTATGACACCATCAAACAATTTAATAAGCAACTTTTAAACTTGCATACATCAGAGCTTATTACTTCTAAACTATATCAATATTTAACTTTATCATCTCCTAAAACACCTACTATGTATGGACTACCAAAAATTCATAAGTCACTTACTAACCCCCCTTTTAGGCTAATAGTTTCGGCAAGAGGGTGGGTCACAGAGCCAATTCCTAAACATCTTGACTATATATTTAAACAACATCTGTTGGCAATGGATACCACCATCAAGGACACTTCAGATTTCTTGAGACAACTAGCACAATGGTCCATAGATAAGGGCTTAAAGGAATGCCATTTTTTCACTATGGACATGATTTCCTTATTCACAGTAATACTAAACAGCATAGGTATTCAACATATATAATGAGTATTTAACTGACCTTTGCCAATATACTCAGACAGAGATTGATTGTATATGCAAATTGCTTAGTTTAGTGTTAAAGAATAACACATTTTTGTTTCAGAACAAACTTTTTAAGCAAAACACCTGTGTTGCCATGGGCACACTGGTTGCAAATACCTATGTGAACGTCATGCTCTATTATTGGGAAAAGAGATATATATTGACTGACAATCCTTATAAAGACAATGTCATTCTCTACAAACATTTTGTAGATGCTGTCTTTTTGATATGGAAAGGGAATGACTCTGACTTTATTTTGTTCTTAGAGCACATTTCAAAAAGCACCAACTTCTTAAAATTTAAAAGCAAGAAATCCAATAAAGAGATACACTTTTTGGACATTTCAGAAAATATACATTGTTACATTTATTTAACATGTGTTATATTTATTTATTTATTATTTGTTGACTGGGAAAGTCTGACTAGGAACAGAGCCTATTTTCAGCAGAGGCCAGGGAGAAACACTCCAGACACACAAGTTCATAGGTGTTTACTAGGCTAACAACCACAATGGCCTTTTTAACCCTAGCCATGCATCCCAAATCTCTGAAAGTTCTGATACCATTGATAAGTGTAAGCATGGACCTGGGAGATGAACCATTTATATGTTACCTGTGTCCATTAGAGCCATAGTTGCCAAACCAGGGATAAATTTCCGGTTTCCCATCCAGTTGTCCAACATGCACTTAGGTTCATAGGTGTTTACTAGGCTAATGTACACAAGGGCCTTTTTAAGCTTAGTTATGCATCCCAAATCTCTGTCAAGTTCTAATACTCTTGATAAGTGTAAGCATGGGCCTTGGAGATAAACCATTTACAAGTTACCTGTCTGCATCAGAGACATAGGTGCCAAACTAGAGATGAATTTCTGGTTTCCAATCCAATTGTCCAGGTTGCACTTGAATTAGATTAGGGAAGAACTCTGCTTCACACCTGTTCCATAGATGGGGTAGTCTCTGGGATAAATACCTATCTCTCCAGAAAGTCCTATTTATATCACAGGCAAGGTTTATGTCTTTAGAACGGGTAATGTCTTTGGGATGTGGGAGGAAACCAGAGCACCTAGAGAAAACCCAAGCAAACACAAGGAGGAGGTGCAGACTCTGCACAGAAGGCACCCCAGCCAAGAATTGAACTAGGGAACCTTTTGCTGTGAGGTGACAATGTTAAGCACTGTACCACTGCACCACCCTATCTTTGCATCTTTTTACATCCATTGCACAAACATGCTAAGTGGCATTGTTTGGCAGTCAGCATGCTTCTACAACACCTGCAGACATGTCAGTTTTTAATAGATACATTGTAACATGTGTGTTCTTCCATTGTGCAAATACCATAAGCATACATACACAGTAATAAGTTTGAATAATACAGCTGTTGCCTAGATCTTCCTGTGGCAACAGCTGTAAGTTAGGGGCCATAATACGGGTAACCCAAGGTTCTAATCATGCAAACTCTAAGTTTTAGTAATGCTGTTCCTCTGTAATTTTTATTAAAATTAACAATATATAAAAATAATTATACATAAAAATAATTATGTATAGCAGGTGGAGTGAGCATACCCATGACATCATTTGATATCATATATGCTATATGTCTAACTGTGGGTATCAGTACAAGTATGGTTTTACAATTAAACATTTACTTTCTGAACTTTCGTGTTACACACATACATGCTTAATCCCTTAACTCTTTAATATGTATATACTATTGAGCATGTGTGACAAGTCCTCATTTGCAATAAGCATTTACATAGTAATGACCATAAAAAATACACCTACTGCACAGTTTTCTGTGGCAGAGGGTATAAGTTCATAGCCGCAATGCAAGTAAACCAGGGTTCTAATCTAGCCCATTCCAACTTTTACTAATGCTATTCCACTCAATTTTTAAAACTAAAGAACAATATAAAGACAATTATATATAACAATAACAATGTATAACAGTGAATATAATATAAATTATATGTGTTTCTGAGGGTATACTGACAATTATGTTTAAAAGTGTCTTTTCTGCCCTGGGATGGACTTCACACTTCATTGATAGCCATGCACACATGAATGTATGAACCAGGACATTGTCAGGTCACACACATACATGGTTAACCAGTTATTCTTCAATGTGTCTATATAATTAATGAGCATATCTGACAAACACTTCACCTGTGGCAAGAAGGTAAAAACACCTATGTGGAAAGTTATGTGTTGTCTATTTTACATAGGTTCAAATCACACATTGTACAAATTACTATTACCAGTGTGTAAAGTGAGACCAAAACATGTGTCAGGTAATAAAATGTATATACCCAAATACATGTCTGAAAGGTTAAGTCATCTAAAAGGTACAGCAGCAGCCAACCCATAAACTAATGCCAACTGTCACATTACCCTTCCTAAATCAGAAACTGCTTTCTCTCTGTTTAACAATGTGCAGACATGGTTTTAATGGTTGTGTGGGCTTGTGCACTGACTGTTAAACACAAAATCACAAATTGGCAGAAATGACTTGTGCAGATGTGGTAGTAGCTAGAAAGGAAGGTGCCCACTTTGGTGCTCAAACATAGGGTGTTGAGGAGTTAGAATATCCATTGGACTCCTTGTAAAGTGCAACAGCTGTAGGCTATTGCAGGAGGACTATACTGGGTCTCAAAATAAATCAGAGGCTTTGAATAGCCTTGCCAAAGCTGTCTACAACACGGCTGGCATTTCAGACACCAGAGAGCAATGCAGTCACCACTGCAATGAACTGAAAAGGTGCAAGCAGGCGCAAATCAATCTGTGGCTGGATGAATTTAGGACTGTTGACATCCCACAGTTGTGTAAGTATACAGATAAATGCACTTTAAATTATAGTCAAAGCTGGAGAGGGGTAAGACTGGTATGCATAATGCTGTTCTCTTTTTTCTCATCTTTACTTTACAGCTGTATAGGAGATTACAGCAAAGAGGGAAGCTCATACTGAATGCTTAAAAAGACTAAAAGAAGCAAGGGGTATGTATGCAGCACAAAATTCTTATTGTATTAAAAATATTGCTCTTCTATACATTAGCAGCAAATTAAGCATGCATATCTTAACTGTAAAACCACTCATGCATGCTTCATTCTGTGGCTCAAGTGAATTGTAGGAATCAAATATAATAGTACATTTAGATGTTGTAGGTTCAAATCCTACAGGTAGCAAATAGTTTGTAAAAAGTTATTGAATATTAATTTCAGCAAAACTGGAAAAAATGTCATGGTGTTACCTTAATCTGTATTATTTGAAAAAGTGTATGTTCTATATATGTATATTCCTTGGTTCATAGTAGTTTACTAGGATAATGTCTTAAGTGCTCTTAAAAGCCTAGCCAATATAACCCAATTTGTATCCAATATATGGTCCCTAGGGGCAAGAGGATAGCATGGATTTGTGCCTATGCCTTTAGTATCTTGCAGATTGCCCCTGTCAATAAGGGACATAGGCACTACCCTAGGTGTGAATTTGTGATTCCCCAACCATTGATCAAAATTGCATTTGAAGAGGGCCAGGGAACGGGTCTGGATATGTGACTGCATATTCACTCCTAGGTTGGCAGCAATGTCCCTGCTGGACAGAGGAAGTCAGTATTTACTTCCTTAGTCGATTATCTCTGCAAACCTCGTTCACCAATCCACCGACAATTGGGGCAACTCAGGATAGATATGGCTAGGCTTGTAAGAGTTCTATAACAGTTAGCCTAGTAACCTTCTATGAACTCATGAACCTATAAATAGGAATCATGTTCCAGAGAAGGGACAATCTTTTTGAAACCTATCTGTCTCTCCAGCATGTTTTCTTTGAGTCATTGACTATGTTTAGATCCCTAGATAGAGTGACGCATGCTTTTTGACTTGCAGATGTGTAGCAACTCCATCAGGGCTAGATTTGTGAGTGCCTTGTAGGTCAGGCATAGGCCATCCCTTAATAGTCAGTAGCAGACAGAGAAAAGGGATAGGTCCTTTAGTCTATCAGCATAGTTCATGTTGTTTACACCCTGTATTTTCTTTGTGAGGAACATCTGAGGTTTCTCCAGCTTCTTTAAGTGCCTAGTCGAGTACATGCCAAATTATGCACTGTACTCAATTATTGGTCTAATGAAGACTGCATACAGTAGATATATAATTTACTTGGATCTGGCTGGCATACCTTTACTTATAAGTTGTTCATATGTTCATAGCTTCATAGGTATTTACTAGGCTAATGACCACAAGGGCCTTTTTAAGCCTAGCCATGTATCCCAAATCTCTGACAAGTTCTGCTACACATGATAAGTGTAAGCATGGTCCTGGGAGATGAACCATTTACAGGTTACCTGTGTCCATTAGAGACATAGGTGCCAAACCAGGGATGAATGTCCGATTTCCCATACAATTGTCCAAGTTGCCCTTGAATTGGGTTAGGGAGAAACTCTGCTTCACATGGATGGGGAGCCTGTTCCATAGAGGGGGTAGTCTCTGGGATACATACTGATCTCTCCAACAGGTCCTATTAATATCACAGGCAAGGTTTTAGTCTTTAGAATGGGTAATTCTGGTGCTGTTTGTTTTGCGGATATGCAGTAGGTCCAACAGAGTTGGGTCTGACAATGCCCTGTATGCCAGGCATAGATCTCCTCTCAAAGCCTGTAGGAGGCAGAATACTGGCATAGGGCCTTGTGCCACATAAAAGGATTTTCTCACCACTGTGGACACATGGCAGTTAAACTTCAGGCTACTATCTATCTGTGGACCTAGATCTCTCACGTCCGAGTTCACTCTAATGAATGTACTATTGATGATGTAATTTGCAGGGGTATTTGACTTCCAAAATGATATGATAAAGCATTTTTGCATTTAGTTTTAGGCCATGGTTCTGGCACCACTCATTTGTCTGATCTAGACCCTGTTGAAGGATATCTACATCACTGGGGGGATTCAATGATTGTCCCTAGCTTGCAGTCAGCAACCTTCATCATACACAGGCCTTCCACATTTGCCTTGACTTCAGAGAAGTATATTTTGAACAGAAGTGGTCCCAGTACAGAGTTCTGTGGCACACCACCAGTAACTTGCTTCTTGCTGGATTTGGATTTACCCACCTTAACCATGTGTCCTGTCTCTGAGCTAATTGGCTATCCGTCTGCTGATATATTTATTTATTACATTTTTATTTTACATTTTTTACAGGGGAAGTCCAACTGGACACAGGTCCATTTCCAGCGGAGGCCTGGGAGAAAAGATCTAGATAAAAATACATAAAATACATGAAATACATAAAAACAACACAAGAATCAAATCAAAAATCAGAAAATCTAAAATCAAACATCAAATAGGAAGAGATCCAGAGGAACTTGATTATGGATATTAAGTTATATACACAGCAAAAGATGAGAAGTGCTATCATTTAGCAGATAGGTATGTGTGGTGCATAGTAAAAATCATATGCATTTTCTAGTACAGTGTTTATAATATTGTTACAAAATTACATAAAATATTAAGATATTTTACATTGTTATATTAGTTTTAAAAAATAGGACATTCAGAGTTTTAAACCATTTTGAAGTATCTTGAAGTAGCAGACTTTTCACACCACATAGTATTACTGGAGTACATAATATATGTTGTCCCGGTCCCCTTCAATAAACAAAACACACCTAATGACATTTCACAACCTTTATTAAAACTTCCATAATATAACTTTGATTACCAAAATTTGTTAAATACAACTGGACATAGTGTAGTCAATTCTAAACACAGCATAAACACCTTTGCAATGTTAATCAAGACAGTGTACCTGCTCATCCTGCCCCAGTAAGCAGCACCTATACTTTTTTGCTCACTTACTTTACTTATAAACATCCTTATAATGTTAACCAGGACAGCATACCTGCTCATCCTGTCCAGTAAGCAGCGTCCATACCAAATATTAATCAGGACAGAGTACCTGCTCATCCGACCCAGTAAGCAGCATCCTGCTCACTTACTAAACCATTCACTGAATTACCTTCAAACCAAATAAGCAGCATCCTTACCTTTGCTCACTTACTAAACCATTCACTGAATTACCTTCAAACCAAATAAGCAGCATCCTTACCTTTGCTCACTTACTAAACCATTCACTGATTTACCTTCAAACCAAATAAGCAGCATCCTTACCTTTGCTCACTTACTAAACCATTCACTGATTTACCTTCAAACCAAATAAGCAGCATCCTTACCTTTGCTCACTTACTAAACCATTCACTGATTTACCTTCAAACCAAATAAGCAGCATCCTTACCTTTGCTCACTTACTAAACCATTCACTGAATTACCTTCAAACCAAATAAGCAGCATCCTTACCTTTGCTCACTTACTAAACCATTCACTGATTTACCTTCAAACCAAATAAGCAGCATCCTTACCTTTGCTCACTTACTAAACCGTTCACTGAATTACCTTCAAACCAAATAAGCAGCATCCTTACCTTTGCTCACTTACTAAACCATTCACTGAATTACCTTCAGACCAAATAAGCAGCATCCTTACCTTTGCTCACTTACTAAACCATTCACTGATTTACCTTCAAACCAAATAAGCAGCATCCTTACATTTGCTCACTTACTAAACCATTCACTGATTTACCTTCAAACCAAATAAGCAGCATCCTTACCTTTGCTCACTTACTAAACCATTCACTGAATTACCTTCAAACCAAATAAGCAGCATCCTTACCTTTGCTTGCTTATCTATTCAACAAAAACTCCTTGAAATGCACCAGCAGACACCAGAGGGGGAACAGAAGAGGGCAAGCCTGTCCCTCTTCTTCGCCACCAGCCTGCCCAGGCTGTTCCCCCTCACCACCAACTTCCATCAGCTAGCCACCCTTAGGGAATAAGGCCAAACATCATCCGGTGTACAATAATTACCAGGACATTACCAGACCTTGGCAATTACCTAATGCTTACAAAAACATCACCTGCCACTGGAGCAAAATTACTCAACCCCAACCACCAAATTAAAGCAATTGCATATCACCCTTCCCAAACAATTCCTTTTACTTGCCCAATGACATGCAGAACTTGAAGAACTTCAAAATTCCATTTAACAACCGCCTTGCCAACACAAGCTACCCATATCAAAAGTAAGGCACCTAAACCCCATGATGGCTTTAGCAGTCTGACTCCCCTTTACTCTACCAATACCCTTGAATGCCACCAACAATATACCAAACTGAAAATGCCCTATGCCACAGGTCAAAACCAGATTATACCAGAATGAACATATCCTGTGCCACCTGGTCAACACAAGATTAGTAACATGCCAACCCCATCCCACTTGTAGAAATTAAAGTACATCAACTATTAACCCTACTAAAGTAACCCACTCAAACTGGCCAAATGAACATGTCCTACATCTGCAAGAAATCACCACTGTCCCAACTGTAATGTGACTTAATGACCATTGAATAAAATTACCTAATACCCTATAGCCTCTCCAGCACTCAAAACATCCACAAAACAAAAACCATTACCTTTCAAGTCCATTTCCATCAGGGCATTGACTGTTACTCACTCAGAACTCCATCTATAACCTCAATGTGCCCACCCAAGTGATCAGGGCTTCCATCGAATCATGCGTTCACATTTAAAACATGCAGCAAAACCATTCTCACTATGACGACCAGCTAACATATGTGATCTATATGTCTTCCTGTACAAATATATCCAATATTAAGTAACTAGCAACTTAGAAGCATGGAAGAAAACCCAGGAGTACACAGCAAAACCCATCCAAACACAAGGAGGGCACACAAGGCCCAGAAAACTGGCAGAGAATCAAACTGGAGAACCTCTATCTGTGAAATGACACAAACTGCTGCACCACTGTATCCCATGATATTTAAATATTAAAACTCTTAATTCTACCATGGATTGTACATTAACCTGTAACACAAATCAAACAAGGTCATAAAACATAATACTTATTCTAGAGTTAAACAAAAGGTTGGTTGTGCTTCTTTGTTCTTCTTCCGAATCCCTGTGCTTGCCTTTTAACCTATCCATTTCTGATTACTCACCCAATGACCCCACTGCTTATTCAATACCAAAGCATGATCATCTGCAAACTCACTGTATCTCACCACTGGAACTTGGCACACCATCATCTACAAAGAAAAAGACAAAATTAAACCTTCAAATAGGAACAAGAAGGCTCCACCTTATACCAACCTATTCCAAACTACAGCCACAGTGTTCCAAGACCCCATCTGCAAGAAAGAAAAGACATGTAAAACATCCAAAATACATAACACATTCCAAGAAATCATTCTGTGGCTTACTGGGGACGTCACGGTTTTGGTTCAGGGAGCAACACTAGTATGGGCCGAGAGGGAGATTTTCTTTCCTCTGCAGGATTACAGACAGCTTGAAGTAGGGGCAATTTTCGTGGACCCAGGGTACTGGGATTCTTTAGAGGCAATAGGGGGAAGGGGTGCCTTTCTCCATTAAGGTGGAGGTATTGAAGGATATGCTTTTCCAGAGTCCTGATTTCATTCTTAAGACTGAGGTCATTCAAGGGTTTCAACGGGGATTTCCTATTAAGTCCACGGTGGGGTTGGGGGGGGTTGTAAGAACCTCCATTCAGTGCAAGGGAAAGAGGAAGTTTTGGAAAAGTTGGTAGGTGAGGAGTGTAAGGCAGGGCATTTCTGGGGTCCATTTGATACGCCACCTTTTGTTAGCTACAACCCGGGAAGGAATGTACCACCGACACTCCAATCTATAACAAAGCAGCCACAATGGAAACAATGCTTTCTATGAACCTATCAAATACCCCAGGATAAATTTAACTACCTTTGGAATATATTAAAAGTATCAGAGCCACACGCTCCAAGAATCTAAACCTGGTTATCAACATGAACAAACCATGCTGGAGGGAGAGGTTCCTAACCCAGATACTCCCCAGACACTTTGGCCATCTTCAAAGGAACCTTGATGATTGGATAGAAAATTCACCTTGGGGATCTTGTCAATGTATGAAGTGTGAAACTCAAATGTCTGACATTATTTGAACTTCAGTCCTCAAAGATTTGTGAGAAACCACCATTTTGAGAATGAGATGTGGCACACACCTCTACACCCACCCCTGTGTAATACACAAATTCAAATAAATGTATAAGCTGCTAATCAAAACTAGGGATTTACACAATAGCAGAGTGGAGCTGTGGCACTAAATCCACCATTCCACTTCCAACTCTATCATTGGCCCCAAATCTTAATCATGAAACCAACACCCCATACAGCCAATCTCATACAACTTCAAACTGTTCTTAAGCATCTCCCTGCAGCATGTATCTAACCCGTCCTGAACCAACTCATACATTTCTTAAGCCTTCCATCCTACATAATCTATCCAGCTTTAAAACATTCCTTCCAGGATAGTTTTACCTCCATACCTCTCAACTGTAGAGATTTTGCAGAATGTCCAGATTTCCCCCTATATTTTTGGTCTGTTGCTCATAAAATTGTTAGTTTTGAGTTTTTATTTATTTATTTATTTTTTTGACAAATCCCTGGGATGAGCTATGATTATGGTCACTAAATAATGACATGCATTCAAGTTTGGAGTTTATATCCTTCAGAAAATGCATGCTAGCACAAGTCCTGTTATTCTAACAACTTACCTATTTTGGGCCTTTGTTCTCCCCTCCCCATTATGTTATGTTAAGAGCAATATTGAAAATGCGTACCTATTTTGGGCCTTTGTTCTCCCCCCATTATGTCATGTTTTGTCCAGATTTCTTGCTGTAAGTTGAGGGGTATGCTCCTAGCTATCTACATGCCTGTCTTCTCATATCCCTAGCACTACTCCAACCAATTGCTATTCATAGCCCATACATGTATCCCGTTTAATCGAAACTCACTCTATTGTTCCTATCATTATTTAAACTCACATGCGTCACACCTCCTAAGTCTGTCTCACTGTGAACTATAAATCTCAAAATACCTTTACTTCTATCAAATCATGTCTGCCCATACCTTACTATCCTTACAAAGATAAGTGAAAAAACAACTTCAGTAATTGCACTTCGTGAACATTTACTTTCATAAGACGCTGAAATTTGTTCACTGTAATAGCAGTTTCTATAGTCATAACATGTAGTCTAAATAACTACACTTCCCCAACCAGAGAACCACCACCCTCATTACTTGAATCCTCTGATGGGCATGATGGAAACGTAAAATGCCTGACACCACTGTCTCCTTGAGCTTGAACAATTTGAACCAACCACCAAATCACTTGCACGGCCTACTGCACAATACACAGAGTCTCTCAAATATAATCACACTTCAGTAGGACCACTATGCCAATGATGGCAACGACCCAGGTCAACCTCTCAAAACCCGAATGTGGGCAACTTCTGTAGCCCCAAGTAACTCAAAAGCAGCTCAAAATTCTAAGCAGAAAGCAATCCTCTGCGAAAAGCTCCACAGCCGGAAAATATGGGCTCGCTTCAGTAACGGGCAGTGCCCCAACATACATCTGCTAAACAGAAAAAGTACAACAGGGCTTCAAACCATATACTTTTGGGAAAATAGTACATCTGGTCCCCAGCAAGCAACTACAACTACATATTCCCCTGACTGATCTCCCCTCCCTGCCCGAGCAATATAATATAAGGCAATTACTTATGATTACTTGCGGTTCAAAGAACTGCCATGTTAAACAATCTCACATGCATGTGATCAGCCGATAATGATGCTGCTGAAGTTAAAAGCCAAAGTCCAATAAGTAATGCGGCTCACAACAAAATATCCAACTCAAAAGATAATTTTAGTGCTGTCTGCTTGTAATGAAATTGAGAAGCAGTTGCTCGCTAAGCACACCAACTTCAGCAAAACTAAAATTATCAACCATCGGATTATGTATAAATAATGGAATTATGTGGCAAACTACACAAATACAACTTGTCCGCAGTCCCAATACAATTATCTAACTCCATTTTAAACTAAAATAGCTCCCATCAACTATACAAATCTCATGCAATGAACGCAACCTGTTGTAACAGTGCGTGTGCTGAGACAGGCATTATACCATGACCCCCCATTAATATTCCAAAATGTGCATGCTGATTGGCCAGTGTGCATGTTGTAAATCAATTTATACTAATGGAAAAGGACTTTTTCCATTAGTATAAGTCTCTTTTAAAACACTGTCTCACTATGTTAAAAGAGTTTAACATAGTGAGACAGGTTTAAAAAAAGCAGCAGAGATCTCCGTTGCTTTTTTTAAAGCTGTCTCGCTATGTTAAACTCCTTTAACATAGCGACACAGTGTGTAAAAAGCAACGGAGATCTTGGTTTCTCCGTTGCTTTTTTTTAAAACCTGTTTCGCTATGTTAAATGGGTTTAACATAGCGAGACAGCTTTAAAATAAGCAACAGAGATCTCTGTTGCTTATTTTAAAGCTGTCTCGCTATGTTAAACCCATTTAACATAGTGAGACAGGTTTAAAGCAACGGAAAAGCAAGATCTCCATTGCATACTGTTTCGCTATGTTAAATGGGTTGAACATAGCGAGACAGCTTTAAAATAAGCAATGGACATCTCCGTTGCTTATTTTAAAGCTGTCTCGCTATGTTAAACCCATTTAACATAGCGAAACAGTAAAAAGCAATGGAGATCTTGCTTTCTCCGTTGCTTTTGGCCACAGCTCTGATGTACTGCATAGGCATGCGCAGTACATCAGAACTGCCATGGATACCAGACAGCTGCGGAAGGGCAGCAAAGAGGCATTATACAATGCCATTATTTAAGAAAAGTAATTATTTATTTTCTTAAATAATGTCATAGTATAATAGCAATAACCCACTTTTGGGTGTGGGTAATGCAGGATTTACCTACGGTTGTCTTTGTTTGGTCCCTCGGGCTTCACCCTCGGGACCAAACCATGGCAACCATGGGTAAATCCCGCATTACCCACACCCAGGCATGGGTTATTGCTATATTATTTTACTCCCTCCGAAGCCCACAAAAAGCCATCTGGCCACAGTAGTTTCACTCCACCACCAACAAAATCACTCGCATTTAGGTGACATTGAGGAAATTAATTCTATCTTGTTTACACAGATTTCCTTGCAGTGTTGCCCATGTCTAGCCTTCACTGGAAAATGGTACATGAAAACGATCAATATATACATGTAATGAGAACCTCTGGAATAAATACCTGTGCGAACTTAAATCTGCTCTGGAAGAAATCTATTTTAGACATAGAAGTACGACGCTATCGTTTTATGAAGGTAAGCCATTCTGCCAGCCTGAATTGCTTACCAGGACATTAACGCATAGACCGTGCGATACCTAAGCACCTGCACATGCGTAGAAAAACAATGCCCCATAGCCCGCAAAAAACTTGCGCGTTACCATAAAACAAAGCCACCAACGAGTTAACTGAGGAGAAAAGGCAACCTCAAAAGAAAAAGAACAACCAGGGTGTGGTCCGGACACAGTAATTAAATGGTCACAACCTGCAACCATTACCATTGAGAGTCAGTCAAGGGAGGATGGGTAATGCTACTTACTCACCTACGTGGTTTTAAGTACATGGCCATTCAGTTTTGTCTTTACCGAAGTGCAGTGATTTACACCCCCCACACAGCTATACATATATTGCATCTACTTGCCATAACAAACCAGTAATTTATAACCTGCCACTTTTACATTTGAGACAACAAGATGATTTAGATGACTTTTACCCCAAAGGTAAAGTCAGAAAACTAATTTTGGCTTTTGGAGAAATAACCACAGCATACTAGTTTGGAATACGAGGCATTATTAGAGAAAGGAATACCTTCTCAAGCTTTCCTAGAGGATTAACTGCAGGGAGATAAAACCTAAACTCTGCCCTACCCAATGTATAGCCCTAAACTTGGAAGCTTACCTCAAGGAGAGAAAAAAAAAAAACATAACACCACCATACCTTACCACTATTAGCCCAAGGCCTACCTGTACCCTGAAGTACCAACCAGTCGTCAAGGACATGGTACTTGCTGTGGCAAGTTCATGCCAAAATGTGATTACTTGCCCAGCTACACTCATCTAAATTCCTTAAGCACCTCCCACCCTTATCTCATTTCCTTCCAATCAACCCTCCCACCGTTTAACCCATTCACCTTCCCAACCCATTGAACTTTCATTAATATCAACCTAACACCCCCATTGAAGATGTCCCAGGACAACTTGGCTTGTGCCAAGCCTCATTTACACTTTTTGAGGTGCATGGAATGCTGAAAGGTAGTCAGGAAAGATGTTAAGTAGAAGGGGTGAGACAGCGTAAGAGTAGATCTTTTGTGGGTAGTCTAATTGTTACAAAGTAGTAGGGTGAAGTAGAATAATGTTATTGATTAGTGGCATCTAATGTTAGTGGTGGAAAGTGAACTACAAGACTAATGGTTTGAAACAAGAGGAGAGTAATGTTAAGTGTAATCAAAGCCTGTGGGTTTAATCAATAATTATGATGGGTTAGTTCTATCAGATAGTGAGAGGTTTTGTGTGGCATGTTGGTTAAGGGAGGAGATAGACTGTATAGTAATGTTTAACCTGGAGAGTCACAGGAGCATAGCCAACTATTTGTATAGTGCGCCTTGAGGAGCTTTTGAAATTGTGAGGTGGAACTAATGGAAGTTAAGTGACTAGGTAGGATATTCCAAGCTTTAGAAATAGAATAACCGAAGAGAGATTTCCCAGCATCATTGTTAAATTTGATGTCTAGGCAGTCTTGGCTACTAGATCTTAAGGTTCTTGTTGTAGAATAGGGAATAACTAAGTTTTTGAGAGTTGGGGTTTTAGCTGGGTAGTAATATAGTTTGTGAGCTAATGACGATTGAGTTTTATTAGCTGAGGTAGCTCTATCCAGTTTAGTTATCTGAGGGCTACACAGTGATGGGATCTATATCAGGTCTCAGTAACAAATCTAGCAATCTTGTTGTAACAAGATTCTAATTTGAGTAGGTCAGATTTACGGAGGTTGGTTAGAATTAGGGATGCGTAGAGAAGGGTGGACAACAGATGTGTCCTGGCAATAGTGAATTTGGTGTGTTTAATGAGAAATTGTTTGTTCTGGTATAGGAGGCCAAGTTTTTTGTGAACCTTTTTAATAGTTTGGGCTATATGAATGTCGAATTTTAGGTTGTTATCTATTTCTACACCTAATAGTTTGGTGTGAGAGGTAGGGATGATCATGGTTTTGTTATTGGACATTATGGTAAAGTTGTCACATGGGGGTGGGGATCTACAAGGACTGAAAAGGAGTTTTGTTTGGATATATGGATGTATGCACAGTTTTGTGAGTTTATAATACCAGAGTAGGGAACTGTGTAAAATGCCTTTGCCAGGTCAAGGTAGGCAGTATGTACTGTTTTACCATCCATGGTCTTAGTGACTTTTTCAAAGAAATCCACCAAATTCAGTAGGCATAACTTGCACTGACAAAGCTGAATTGGGTAGGGTCCAGTGTTTGGAGGTCTCCTATGTCATTACTTATAAGGTCCATTATTATTCTTTCTATGGCCTTACATATAAGAGTAGTCAAACTTAATGGGTATGCAATTTCATGTATCTGTAGATGGTCATCCCTTTTACATAGAGTTGACTGCTGCTGTCCTCCACTCTAGCTGGCCAAAGCCAGTCTGGAGGCTGTGGTTAAATAGAGATTAGAATAGGCCTGATAAGTCCTGATTTAAGCTGTATAATAGGCAACCTGCTATATTATCAGGCCGCATTAAAGCTGTGTTTTTGGCATTAGAGAGTGCAGTGGCAACCTGTTCTTTACTGATAACTGGTGGTAGAGTGGTCAGGGGTATTTTTGGGGGGAGAACTGGGGGTGATGAGGAGGTGAAATTTGAACTGAGCTTGAGCAGATTTGCTATGTCTTCTGTTTGAGTATAGGTGATTCTATCCACAACTAATTCTGCTCATTGTTCGGTGTTGCCCTTAAGATTGCAGACATAACTGAAACATACCTTTGCTTATTTCAGCTTTGGAAGCTATTTTTACCTCAAAGTCTGCCTTCAGAGACTTTAGTTCCCTGAGTCACTTGTTTAGAATAACAAGGGACTTGTTTCTCTGCTGTGCATATTCCTCTATTAATACTAGAGGTCCACCAGGGTGGCTTGTTTTTGAGTTTTGACCTGGGTTTATTTTGTTCTGGTATTGCTATTTTTATGCAGTTGTTTATATGGTCATACGGGACTTTTGTGTATGCCTCTTTGTAGGTTTCTGTGCAGTTGTTTATATGGTTATACAGGGCTTTTTTGTATGCCTCTGCATAGGTTTCTGTGTTTTCTGGATCTGGAGGAGCTTGAAAACAAGCTATGCCATCCCTTAATAGGAGGTAATTTACCTTATAGAAGTTCTTAAAGTGTTTGGGGTTAGGTGGGGGACTAGTTTTACTTTTATTTCAAGACAGACCGCTTTATGATCTGATTTTACTAGTGAGGACAAAACACTGTGGGGGGGAGTACAGCACTATCCCATATTTGTGAGTACCAGATCTAGGATATTTATTCCTCTAGTGGGACTGCAGACTAGCTGCTCCAAGGCATTTGAATTTACAAAGTTTAGAAATATTTGGGCCTGCATGTTAGTGGTCATGTATACCTCCCAATTAATAAAGCGGTAGTTAAAATCACCCATGAGTATGGTATCGGGCTGGATGGTGAGGGATTCTAGTAATTTCAGGTATGACGTATGCATTTCCTGGTTCATACTGGGAGACCTGCAGCTAGCAAGAATATGGTAATAGATTTTTCCCATGGTTAGTTGGACATGTTGTAGCTCATGTATGTAATATTGTTTGACCAGCCTTGAGGTGCACTTATCCTTTATGTAAATTACTAGGAACAAGTATCAGTCCTAGTTTGTAGTTTTTTAAAAGTATAATTAATGTAAAAGTAAAATTATATTTATATTGTTGTAATTTATTGTATGTGACATATGATGGTTCTAGTTATCTTTTTCTTTTTTTTTTGTTTCATACCCCACCCTTATCCCTATATGGGTTGTCACAATATTCTGATGTCATCAGTTTCTGACAACTGATAAAATGATGTCCAGAACAAGGAGGTAGGCCAATAAATTTGGCTCAGCCTGCCACCCCTTCAATGGCTGCTACACCAGAACCCAGCACAACTGGTGGCACAACCTTGCTGTACTGCCTCTGCAGCCCCCAAACTACCTGGACCCTTAATGTCAGGTAGTGTTACCCTGGTAGCTGGTGTAGTGCTAGACTTTGGGAGAATTGGTGGAGGTAGTAATTTTGTCACCCACTAGGAGCTGCCAGGCATGGTGTGTGAGGTTGTAGAAGGTGCCATTGGTCCATGCTCCAGCTGTATGAAGAAGATGCTTGCTAGAATACTGTAAAAACAAAAAACATCAAGCACTCCAACAACAAACTGAGGTGATGACAGTTCCGAGGTTGAATACTAGATCCTCACTGTCACCATACTTGACAGCCATAGGCCTCACAAATCTCCTCCCTATCCCCAATCATGGCATCCCCCTACCTTTTGTGTCCCTCACCATCCCTGTCTCTGTCTTGTTTGTCCTGTTTGTCTGCAACTGCTTCCTCACCTACCTGACTTATCTTACCCTGATATAACCTATGTCCCTTACATAACATTCCTCTTACTGAAATAAAATCATAAAATTGGGCATCTGTCCAACAAAAAAATATTGTCTCATGCATAGCTCTCCACTTTGCCCATGTGTATTCTCAACACACTTGATTTGGTCCAATTGTCTACAACATGATTGCGTTGTTGTTACCCATCTTTGTCAAAGTGACAGTCCAAATTCATCCAATATTCTATCCATGTTCATTTTACACTGTTGAAGAACTGGATAGCTATGGTTCTTTCCCACTTCCCTCCTGCACATTACTATATAGCTTCCCCTTTGTTCTTCCCCCTGCCCACCCCCATTTCATCACTTTTCTAGCTACCTCATTTTCACATCTTTAATCTTGTCATAAAATAGAATCACACCACACACATCAATAAAAAATCCATAATAATATCCTTTACTTTTTGTCTTCTGTGTTTGCATGGGATTTGGCATTACACTCCAATACTGAGTGACGGTGAATGGCTCTTCATGTAATATGACAGTGCAGTTACCACCACTCAATGCTGCTTAAACTTACTGTGCTAAAGAAACACGCAGTTAAAGCAGCATAAAGGCACTCAAATTGCATATGTACTGTAACATTTATTTGTAATGATGAATGCATAGCACTGCAAATCCTTATGTATAATGTTCAAATATGACTGATGTTCATTTTTATACAGTACTTCACTGTAGTCATTGCCTCTCACATTTGCAAAAATTATCACATTTAATTACATAATACCATCTTGAAAACATGTAAAAAATTAAATTGAGCTGGATTCTCGCACTGTTTCATTTGCTCTCAAAATATAAAAGATATAAACTCTCTGCTGTTACACCTGCTACCACAGAGAAAGTGAGGCAGCAGGTGTTTTTATTACATTGAGTACTGTCCAGAGTGCTGACTGCCATGTCTCTCTGATTAGTGTGCTTGCACAGTGGGAGGCCAACCAATGGAGTTATTACTGTTTTCCCAACTCATTGCTTAACTCCACACAAACAGGGAAGGCAATAGCAACACTACTTAATGTTATAAAACTTATGACACAACATTTCCAATATAAACTTCATAAAAAGCACTTCTGAAGTTCAAGTCATAGTCATTAAATTTGACTCTCACATGTGCCAACACTTTGCCATCGATTGCACCAACCAGTTGCTTAGTGGTGCACTATGGAAAGAGCTGGTCAGTATGCATTAGTATTTATTTTATTTAACATTTGTTTACTGGGAAAGTCTGACTTGGAACAAAGCCAATTGTCAGTGGAGGCCCAGGGAGAAATGTTCCAGATGCATGTCTTTGAAATGTGGGAGGAAACCGGACCAGCCGGAGGAAACCCACACAAATGCAGGGAGGACATGCAGACTCCGCACAGAAGGTACCCCAGCTGAGTATCAAACCGGAGAACTTCTTGCTGTGAGATGACAATGTTACTGCTGCACCAATGCACCATCCATGTATGTTTGCTGCCCAGTTAGTCTTCGTCCCATTCTAATCCATGTAAAAACACAGCCAAAGGGAAGAAACTTGCTATTGACTGAAAACATATTTACTCATAGTCATGTGTGCCCTGCACCCATCCATTTGAAAATGGATATTTCAGTAGTAATAGTTCACAAATGTCAACTACACTACAGACATAAATAACACAACAGCATTGTTACATCATCTAAAGCTTTATACTGACAATACACATTCAGATTGTCTTTTACATGTCTTAATGTGGGCAACAATTCATCACAAATATGAACACACATACACACACAGTTGCATCCATGCTGATCAAAAATATGTGTGTATCTTTGTGACTGTAAGTGTGTAATGCACACAACATATTGAGAAACAGCTGTATATGTCACACTTCTGCAACATGCATTCCTGACAACTTTTTGCATCTAGTTTGAGAACCAGTCTTTTGATGTATACACACACATTGGAAACACAACAGAAAATACAAATTCCATACTTTGCACACCACTCTCATATCAGGATGTGTAACCAATGTCATATAATTATGTTGGAATCACCTGTGAAGACCAGCAAGACAAGGCAAAAGAATACTTCATGGAGGGTGCATTTATTAACTACTGTGTTCTGTGGATGGGAACAAAATGCTTACATGTAGATTAATTTAACACAACAGCCACATTATGTGTGTGTCCCTACATATGTGTAAGTGTGTGTGCATAGTCAGAAGGACATGACTCTGTTTGCTACTGTCAACAATCCAGTCCCATGAAGAATAGATATTTTGACAGATGTACATGCCTACATAGCCAGTTCACGCAGGACTCCCAACATCTTCTCCCACACATACAATGATGATATTATCCAATATAAATTCTTCAGCAGCACTGTAAAAGTCAGACATGTGACATGGCATTTGTTTTAAGCACTGAGTTCTGTAGCTTGTGTAGCTAACTAAGTAGGGGTTTTAATCTCACTGCAATCAACTTTCAATGTGTGTGTGTGTGTGTGTGTGTGTGTGTGTGTGTATGTAGTCAGAAGAGCAGGCGGCTGTATCCTGTAATCAACAATCCAGTTCTATACAGGACAAATATTTTGATAGTTATAAATGCCTACACAGTCAGTTCATACAGGCTTCCCAACATCTTCTCCCAAACATACAATGATGATGTCATCCACTATAAATTTTCCAGCAGCAGTGTAAAAGTCAGACTTGTGCCACAGAGCTCATTTGAAGTACTGAGTTTGTTAGCTTGTATAGCTAGTTAGGAAGTGGTTTTAGTCTTACTACAATCAACTGGTGTGCATGTGTAGTCAGAAAAGCATGAGTCTGTATCTTACTGTCAGCAATCCAGTCTCATGCAGAACCACTATTTTGATAGTAGTTTATGGCTACACACCCATTTCATACAGGCCACCCAATATCTTCTCCCAAACATACAGTGATGATGTAATCCACTATAAATTGCCCAACAACTTAAAATACTGACTTGTGCTGTGTGTTTGCATTAAATGCTTTGTTTTCTAGCTTGTGTAACTAGTTGAGTAGGGCTTCTAATCTCACTGAAATTAAATGGCATGTGCGTAGTCACAAGAATGAGTCTTCATTCTATAGTCACCAATCAAGTCCCATGGAAAACAAATATTTTGACAGTTGTACATGCCTGCACAGCCATTTCATACATGCCTCCCAAGATCTTCTAACAAACATACACTGCTGATGTCACCAATTGAAAAGTGTTGTCTAACACTATGAAAAATAGAGTTGTGCAATGGTACTTGTGTGAAGTGCTGTGTTCTATAGGTAGGTGCGAGTTCTAATGGCAGTGTGTCAACTTGGATGTGTTTGTGTTTAGTTAGTTCACATTCTAGAGGCCATAGTAGAACAGTATGTTAGACATTCTGCAATTTTCTCTCCACAAGCTGCTGCTTCATCAGCTGTAAAGTGTCGTCTAATACTATGAAAGTCACACTTGTGCTATGGTGCTTGCATGAAGTACTGTGATCTGTAGATAGGTATAGGGGTCTAGTCTCACAACAGTCAACTGTGGTGTGTATGTTCATTTAACAATCAGTACTGTGACAATTTTAGAATGGCACGTAAGTCCACAGATGTGTCAGACACTCCTCTTAATATCCTCTTGTAACATACACTGATGATGTCGTACTGTATAAACTGCACTCTGACAGTATTCAAGTCAAACGTTATTGTGGCAGTAACATGAAGTACTGTGCTCTACAGCTTTTTTAACTAGATATTTAGGGGTTCTAATCAAACAGCAGATAACTTGAGTGTGTATACATTTAAATAACAGTTCTGAGATAATTTTATACCTAGATGTGACTCCACATCTATGTCAGGCAGTCCTCCTGATAACATCTTCTTCTCAGAATACAGTGATGCTATCATACTCTATAAAGTGTAATGTGACAATGTTAAAGTCAGACATATGTAGTGGTGCTAGTGTTACATTGTATGAAATTCATCTTCTATACCTACACAAGTGTAATGTACAAATCAGACACAGTCAACTGCTGTGTGTGTGTGTGTGTGTGTGTGTGTGTGTGTGTGTGTGTGTGTGTGTGTGTGTGTGTGTGTGTGTGTGTGTGTGTGTGCTTGCTAGTACATTACAGTCATTGCATGATCTTTTGAATTGCTTTTCATTTCAGTATCATTTATGAGAACCTTTAACATATCCCAGTGCATACAACATCCCTTTTTTCCCTTTGGCCACTTGACATCCTTCCTGCAGTAGAGTAACGGATGTCTTCATCTCAAAGATGCATGCACACATCATGAAGCAGAGTCCTTCCATGAGCCTCTGCAAGTCACCTGCAGACCACTGTATGTGCGACTGCTAATTCTGTCATGGGGAGGTACGCATGTCACATATGGACAGAGACAGTATGTAATGTAATCAAACAATTACACACATACTATCTTCCATCATATAGATATAGGGGAGTTAGGTTTAAATGGTATAATAATGCATAGGATTTTATTTGATGTTGGTTGTGAGCTTAGTAATGTCCTATGACCATATGAACATTTCACACATCAATGTTACTGTCATTGACATGTGCTATGTTGAGGTGTGGATGTATGGTAATCTGTGATCTGAGATAATATATTGATGGCCACCACTGTCATTTGATTACATGTTCCTTCCATAACAACTGTAGTAATAGGCCTCCTGAGAATTGTTGATATGGGATGATAATATGTATATTGTTGGATTAGTAAGGCATGTGTTTTTGAAGTGGAACAGATCAACATTCTACACATTTCTCATAGGTTCATAGGTGTTTACTAGGCTAATGACCGCAAAGGCCTTTTTAAGCCTGGCCATGCATCCCAAATATCTGACAAGCTCTGAGACCCTTGATAAGTATAAGCAGGGGTTTGAGAGATTAACCATTTACAGGTCACCTGTGTCCATTAGAGACATAGGTACCAAACCATGGATGAATTTCCTGTTCACCATTCAATTGTCCAAGTTTGGCTTGAATTGGTTTAGGGAGGAACTCTGCTTCACATGGATGGGGAGCCTGTTCCATAGATGTGGTAGTCTCTGGGATCCATGCCTATCACTAAAGAAAGGACCTATTTATATCACAGGCAGGGTTTAAGTCTTAGGAATGGGTAATTCTGGTGCTGCATGTATACCTACCATCATTAAATGCTCTGTGACATGCATCAATATAAATTCATACCGATTACATGGGCACTTAAGCCTTCTTTCATCCACATGATCCACATGCTGTAATGCTGGAATATACACACAAATGTCACATGTTTTGATTTAATTGCAACTTTATGGAATTCACTGTATGCGCAATTGTTTTGCTATTCCTAAGGATTATTGAGCTGGACGACTGCACCACTGTGTGACTATCAGCATTTGTGTCAGTAACTGTTCTGCATGAGCCACAACTAACTCATTTGTAATGTGTCCATATACAGTATCAGGCCTCTCAAACACAGCTTTCCAATGAAAAACATATAGGCATATGTTGTGCAATTGATGTAATTACGTGATTTTGGTTGAGCTGTATGACTGTGTGAACAGTCCACTGTATGGCATATGATACATAACCAAGGTTGTTTTTGGAGGTGTTGTCACAAATCATTGATTTAAATTTGTGTGAAATGTTAAGGGGAATACACTACTAAGCACAGAGATGTTTGTGGATGCCACCAGCCATACTCACCCAGAGAAGATAGACAATTGTTAGCTGACAGCTTGTCTCACACTTCATCCCTATGACCCTCCTGACCATCAGCCAAAGTATGCATGCAAACATTACTTAGTGTATTTTCTTCAGACAGCGGCTCACCTGAGTGCTCTCTAAGACTAAAAACACAGAATCAATGGCCCTGACAACATCCCAGGGTGCCTATACCATGACTTAAAACCTGACCTGGCAGACACAGTTGGATCCCTACTTAAACTCAGCCTTAAGACAGCCTATGTTCTGGCAGATGGGTGTACAGCTACAGTCATTTGTCTGAATAAGGGGATCCGTCACCTGATGCAGGGAGTTATAGACCCATAATCCTGACTTTCTTCATCTGTGAGGCAGACCAATGACTCATCATGGACCTTATCAAAAAGGACACAGGTATTATCTCGAGTGTGTATCAAACCCATTTTTATTTTGTTAAGTCTACATCATGTCTGTTAAATCTGGTTGACATCTTCAAGAAGGTCACCAAGAGCATACATGAGGAAAAAGACTGCCATCCTGTCTAATGTAACCTAGCCAAGGTATCTGACAGAAAGCCATACTTAGATATTACAGAGAAAGGGTCTATATTATATAGACAAAACTTCAAAATCTTGAATATTCATATGAGCGGAAATGCAGAAAATCAAAATTGCTATTGCCCCCCACTAAATATATATTCCAACTCCAAGATCACACTACAGTGAGGAAAGGGCAAATATTCTGATCTTCACTGTACCACGATCTTCCAATTGCGATTATGAAGAATGGCATTTACAACTTCTAAGTTGTTCAAGATTTTGATTTTTCGTCGATCTAATAGGGACCCCAGACAAAACTGTTGCTTGTGGGCATGAACAACTACATGATCAAGTAGGTAGACAAATGGGTCACAGACAGGACACATAATGTCAAAGTGTGTAAAGTCACCTTCAGCTAGAGTCTAGTGACCAGGTCCATACCTCAGGGTTCTGTAGTAGACCCTTTCCTGTTCAGTATTTCAGTCTCCTAAATCAAGACAAACTTACACATCCTTTGTGTAACCAGATTTGTGGATAACTGCAAAGTGTGGACAATTATTAAATCCAGGAATGCTACCGATATTATGCAGACATTACTAGCACCCACAAATGATTGTTGCCATAGCCATGGAGACATACTAGATGGGAAAAAAAAGCATAATTATTTCTTTTTGAAAGCAAATACACACGCTAATTACAATATAGACAGTACAGCCCTATGATCAGACCAACTGGTACATGACCTGGTTACTTAGGTAAATAGTAAGCGGAACTTCCAAAAGCATGTGACCACAGTGGTGACAAATCCCTTGCATGTAGCACAACTCCTGAGTATAGGCAGGCCATCTGCATCAAAAGACATTATAGTCCCATTGTTCTCAGCCCTCAGTACACCAGTAATTGAGTGCAATCCACCCTTTTGAATGTACCTCAACACATATCTTCCAGAGATGATTTACTCAAGTGTATCACTTTTGCCAGTGAGCTTCCACACATCTTTTTGTTCATACATAAGTTTTCTTTGTGATGCATAACCATTAGGAGTTGACAGAGCAGACTTTCCTTCAAGGTCATAGGTTCATAGGTTTATACTAGGCTATCTGCCCTAGGGCATTTAGGGCCCCGCCCTAGAGTGTTGCCCGCTTACGCCACCCTTTCATTCTATTGAAGGATAATTGCTGTGCCTTTGTTTGCTGTGCAAGCAGTGAGACACCTGGGTAATCCCCTGGGATACCGGGTAATCTCCCATCCATTCCATCCATTGGTTGAGATTTCTCTTGAAGAAGGCCAGCTCTGCCTCACATGTACCGGGATTTTGGATTAGTTCCTCCAGAGTCTCTGGGTGATGAATCTGTCCCTCCTATTTATGACCGTGTCAAGGTTTGTGGATTTAAGTCTTGTGGATCTGATGGATTTAGATTTTTGGTTTTTATTTGGGTTTAGATTCTTTTCAAGGGGCCTGCCATGGACATGGCCTTGTACCTCAGGCACAGGTCACCTCTAAGCGTGTGAGTAGAGCTGAGCTTCAGTGGAGCTCCTTCATAGACATATTTTTGAGACCATTTTTGAGACCACTTAATCCTTTGCTGAGGAACTTTTGGTTTCGCGAAATTGCTGGGGTCGATACATTCCAATGGGGCGTTGTACCCAATCAGTGCAGAATGATGAGAATGAGATCTGATGTGAGTACAGGGAATGATGACCTCTCTTGATGTAGGCGGTAAAACCCTTCATGTACTTCAGGTGGGCAATGTAGAAGGTTTTGTAACAACTCCTGTGTATGTTGCTTTGAATACGTGTTCCTCAATCAATGGGCTGATAACCTCCTGTGTTAGGCAGATCTGTTAACCCATATTTTAGCTTAATATGGTAGCTATTCCCAAAGCAGTATGACTATGCATTTTTTGGCTTAACTTTAGGGTGTGGCTTTTTAGCTTTATCTGTTAATATCTGTTTCTTCTTTTGTGTTTCTGCTTTTCTATCTGTGTGCAATGTGTTTCAACTCCTATTCATCCTTTGCAACTATCACTTGCAAAATAGTCCTCCTAAAACTGCCCTGCTTGCCTCCTGTACTTGAAGGCTTTGCCGACCAAAGACACCCAGGAGACAGGGACTCCGGGACACAACGTTGTAACCTTGTGACACGCTTTGCACAGCACACCAAGTAACCAGCACCCTGTCACTTGTTTAGTTTTTCTCTGTTGAGTTTGTGTGGTGTTTTTGACTGGGGTCTTTCATTATGATGCCTGAGTTTTTCTATGATGCCTGAGTGTTGGTGCCTCTAGAGTGTGTCAATGGCCTGCTCCTGGCTGTGGGACATCAATAGCCTTTGTGAAAACAAAGGTCAAGTCTGTTTAAAAAAAAGGATCTGTCTTTGAAAAAGCCTCTGCAGGTCCCCTATGTCTTCATTCCCCTATTCCATCATTTATGAGTTCTGCAGGTCCCCTCTCCATAGCTTTTTACCACCATAATGCGGGGTTGCCCTTTGCAGAGGTAGGGTCAGGGTCGAGGATGGGACCACAGTAGCCCAGACGCCTATTTCTTGCACCACCACCTTTCTTAAACGTATCCTGAGTATTTCGCTAATAACTTGGGCTAACTGATTATCAAGCTCAACACACAGCTGAGCACATGGACACCATTTTGGATGCTGTGTTATCTGGCTGTTTGGATTTGGACACCATCTGGTTCCATATGAGCTGTGTTTTACAATCCTCTGGTATGGTTATACTTGAGCATTTGAGATGTTTGGGATGTTTGGAGAACTGTATGATATTTCTCCTTTTGTCTCAGTGTTTTACATACTTGTTTTGAACCTCTTTTCTGAACTGTTCATTCTTCTGGCCACTTCTACAAGATGCATGTGTGATATGTCTTCCTTTGATGAACCCAGTAAATACATAGCTCATTGACAACCCTGATGGCATGGGTTACAAAAGTGTAGATTGTGGTATATACGTGTCATGCAAACCTCTCAACTAGCCAGGATTGCTCCTAATTTAAACTACAGATGTAACAGTGTCCCTCTTAATGCCTCCCAAAAGTGGCCATTTTTGAGGAAGGTGTGTTTGAGTTCCCTAATAGATTACTGACAAATCATTACAGTGGTACATGTGCATTCATGCAGAACATGTAAATAACTGACAATCACATATTTTATGGTAGTATTATTCAGTCTATTGTTATCCATGAGCCTATTGTTATGTGCCTCAGTTTGTTGAGACCTAAACTGACATTACATTCATACTCAAGCAGCTCTATGACACATCTTCACAATATGCACATGCCTCCTATTGTATATGCTGTCCTAGCTAAATCTCCTCTCCAGTGATCATGTCAGGTTGCTTATATCATAACTAATTATCTCCACTGATATATGACCTTGTCTGAGAGTCACATAACATACAATAACTGTGAGATGATATGAATATGCCCACACAAGAGGTGTAATCAACAGTGCATACTGTGTTATCTACATAGGTGATTAATGTTCATGCTACAACTATTTTGTATTTGGGTATAGTATGTACATTGACATGCCCTTATCTGGTGTACATTACCATGTTTCACTTGTCCTCTTGCACTTTCTTCATTGCTACAGTTCCTGTCTGTGGTCCTTTTTAATATAAACACTTCCTCAGACTACTCTTTGTAATGCAGTCTATGTACCCTTGATGATAATTACCAAAACTTTGTTTCACTATGGCAAAGACATGTCTGTACTATACTTTGCACTGAGTACACTTTCGTATTGTGTGTTAGTACTGGATTCATTGCCTTAAATTAAACCATGGTAGTCATTGTGGCTGTCCGTCCAATCTCGCAGAACAAGTTTGCCCGTAGGTAAACTCGTCTGCATATCTGAATGTTTCATGCTGCTTTACATGGTTTCCTGGTCAGGAACACTGTTCCTGGCCACAAAACCTCACTTGAACCTGTGTAAGTCTGATGCACACATGCATATGCAATTAGCACTGCTGCTCATGACGCTGACACATAAACTCTATGTAGGCTTTGCACCAAGATGCTTTGCATGGAGTTTATTGAATGCCTGGGATGGTTCGCCTTTCCTAGCTCTGTATTCCTCTCACAATTCTCATTTATTACAAATTATACAAAACAAGATCTTAAATTAATTCTTCTAGCAGAACCTCTTGTGCATCGTTGCACTGCACTTAATATCAAACAATGGCTAAAAGTAACAGATAGGTCCGTCTTTCTTCTCAGCACTCTGTTTTCAAAATACTAAACTTGAGCTACTGTCTCCTCTGAAAACAGCACTCATCTTTAGGCACCAGTATTACAGTCTTGGTAGCACCCATGATGGCAATCTTTTCCTTCTCTGTTCCTGCCTCAAAACTTCTACTGAGAAAAGAACATTCTCTGTACTAGGTCGATCCATCTGGAACCCCCTCCTCACAGAAAGTGTAAGATACATTTGAGGCTACTAAATGTGCTCTCAATGATCATTTTCTTACAGCAGCCCAATGCACCTGAGTCTGTGACAATGTTTACTACCAGGAAACAATTCAAGTTATCACTAATGGATGCATTTTTGTCTTTGTATCTGCATTTTACTTGCTACTCTAAATATTAACTGATATTCCACTATTGTATAGTTATACAATAACTCTTGCTTATAACTCATGCTTTTTGTCAGTGTACTTGTATACCCATAGATAACTCATTTATTGTCAATGTACTATTTCTCAGACTTTGTATGCTACAAATTGCATTTTCCTAATTATGTATTTCTATGCTGAATCAGTATTTTTTATTATATGCCTACTACTGCTCACTGGCCCTGTGTTGTGGCTTAAAAGGTTAAAAGGACAAACCCACTTACTTAGTGAACAGATAGTAAATAAATAAATAAACAAATAAACAAGGGTGAAGAACTTGTTGTAGCAAGTGTGGCTGCACACAGGAGAACCAGTCCTGGCTGTGATGTTAGTCCTCTATAAGAAATGCACTTACTCCTACATACACTATATGTGTATCTGTAGCACAATAGGGTAATCATCAGTTCACCTACCTATAGCATGTCTTGGATGTGAATGGAGACCAGAGCACTGGACAGAAATCCCAAAACACAATGAGGGCGTGCAGATCCCATTCAGGAAGCACAGCCTGGAAATTAACTGGAGAACGAAGAGATGTGAGACAGCAACTTCCCAGGAGCTCTGTCTGGTTAAGTGACTTGCTCAGAGTAAAACAGCAGGCAAATGTAGACTTAACAGAATCAAACCCTGGATTACAAGAAGCAGCCCGTTATAAGTTAACAGTCTTAATTATCTACATTAAGTATTAGGATTAAAAAAAAAATGACTGTAACATAAAGTGCCACACAGATTATTTATTTATTTAAAACATATATGCAGTTTATATTACTTGGTATATTGGTGTTTATGGCACTGTATACTTATCCATTTTGTTTCTGATATACACAGAATTTTAAGAACATCACATGATGTAATTTTAGACAGTGGCAAATGTGATTAGCAGAAAATGTGCTAGAACAGATGCACTTAGATCTCTGGAATAGCAAGTAATACTTTTGGTAACTTTTCTTAGAATACACTTTGCAAATTAAGGCCTACACTGTATTATCATCTGGGTTGCATGAGACATTATACAATGTTATACAATATGGATAAGTTATAAATTATTAAGCAAATGTTATTATGGTATTTTTCTTTGATTTGGCTTTGACTAGTGCAAACCTTCTGTGCTATAGCAAGATGACAGACTTAATACCATGCAGTGGGATGCTTAGTCATTTTGGTTTTAGTAATTTCAAGGATATGTCTGTGTCTGTGGAGTGCTGAGCTATACAGAAAATTGAAAAGCTGTATTATTAATAATGCAGGACTCCAAGTCAAAGTCACTGTCTGTGGTTCAGTAGATTGCCTAATTGCTTTTGATGTAGGAAAGGTCAGAGGAATATGAGTTCTGTCAGCACACCAGGAGTGCAAATTCAAATTCAAGAAGTACTATAGTTGTTGAGCATGAAGTAGTCACTGAGTTCCTAATGTGCCTTTCCTTGCATAAAATGCAAATTCCCGACGTCATCTGCCATAGCTGTTTGTAGCTCATACGTATGCCTAAGATCCCAAGGCACTTGCTGATAAAGAAGATATGTTTTATTCATGTAATACTGAAATGGTCTAACATACAATGACTGCATTAATGCTCACATAAGACATAAGACAAAATATTAAACAAATTTCCTAACTCAGTGTTCTCCTGCACTTCTTAATACATTTACATCACAATAAAAGAGCAGTCTTTGAATAAATAAGTTTATGCCCCTTTTTTCATCATTACTTTTAAATGTACCAGTTTCAGTCATGTGGTATGCTTTTTAAATTGCTTATATTTTGCTATTATAGGTTCATAGTTTGCTACTAGGCTAATGGCCAGTAGTGCCCTTACAAACCTAGGAACACATTACAATCATTTATGTCCCAAGTATCATGGGCATCTACACAGCAGGGGCATTTTACTAGGGAGGTAAGTAAGGACTTGTGTGTGTGTGTGTGTGTGTGTGTGTGTGTGGGGGGTTATTTAAGATAATACCTGTCCAGTTGTCAAGGTTTAATTTGAATAGGGTCAGGGATGAACTGTGTTTTACATGGATGGAGAGCCTATTCCATAGTGTGGGGATCCTTTGGGACACATATCTGCCTCTCCAGCATGTTCTGTTTATGTCACAAGTGCAGTTCAGATACCCTGATCTAGTTTTTCTGGTGCTGTTTGTTTTGTGCATGTGCAACAGATCCATCAGGGATGGCTATGAAGAAGCCCTGTAAGCCAAGCAAAGGTGCAATCTCTGCAGCCTGTAGGAGACTGAATACAGAGACAGAGCCTTTAGGCGAGCAGTGTAGGACAGATTATTCGTGGCCTGTATTCTACTGATGAGAAACCTCTGTGGGCATTCCAATTGCTGTAAGTGTCTGATTAGATAAAGTACAAAGGTGGTGTTGCATTCAATGATAGGGCTTATAAGGGAAGTGTTGAGTGCTACAACTTCCTTGGACCTGGATGCTATACCCTTACCTATAAGTTGGATGATATAGAAAGATTTTCTTACTGTCTTAGATACATGTTGGTTAAAGGCTAGATTGTTGTCTACATATCTTGTCAGATCCTTTACTACTGGGTTGATTCTTAGGAGTGTTTTATTTATGGAGTACATGGAGTAATTAACTTGGGTTGACAGTTTCCCAAAGGGCATTATGATGTATTTTTTAGCAGTGAGTTTTAGGACATGGCTTTAGCACCAGTCATTTATCTGTCCTAAACCCTCTTGGAAGATGTTGCTGTCTTGGGGGAATCTATAATATCTCCCAGTTTACAGTCATCTGGGAACTTGATCAGCCAGAGGCCTTAAACATTAGCCTTGAGTTCTGATAAGTAGATGCCAAACAGGAGTGGGCCCAACACAGAGCTCTTGGTGTCTCACTGATTCTGACTTCTTGCATCCTGTCTGTACGCTTGCCGGCAATTCAGCAAGTTATGTAAGGACTTATCCCTAGCTCAGAGAGCTTGTCAACATTGCCTGAGAGGGGTATTGTACTGAATATCTTGGCTAGATCAAGATATGTTGTATGCACTGTTTTACCCTTGTCTGTTGCCTTGGTGACCCTCTGAAAGAGTCTACCAGCTTAAGTAGGCATAAGTTTCCCTTAATAAAGCCAAATTGGGATGGGTCCAGTGTCTGCAGATTGCCAATGTCCTTGCTGATCATTGCCATGACAATTCATTCCATGGTTTGCACATTTGGCTTGTTAGACTGATGGGGGTGTAATTCCCTAGGTCACTAACCATTGTGGCAGGGAATGACCGCTGCCATTCTCTTTTCACCTGGAATGTAGCATGTTTCAAAGGTATTACTGAAGATCGTCTCAAGTGATCCTGATAGGTCATGTTTTACACTGTTTAGGAGGCAACCAGTGATGTTGTCAGGACCCATGGAGGTGATGTTCTTGGCTTTTATAGGTAGCATCAGTACCTGGTCCTTGCTTACAGCTAGGGAGGTATGTTGGAGGTGATTTTACCTGATACCATTCACCACCAGTTCAGCATACTGTTGTGTGTTACCTTTAACGCTCCAGACATAGCTAAAGAAGACCTTGTGATCATTCTTAGCCTGCAAAGCTATCCCAATCTCGTAGTTGGCCCTGTTGGACTTAATTAGACTTCTTATTTTCTTGTTTAGTTTTATAAGGAACACTTGTCTTTAAGAGAGTTGCTCTACCTGATTTTGGCCATTAGTGTTCTACTTTTATTATATACCTTGTTTAGGTGAAGATTCTAGTAGTAGGGTTTGTTTTTAGTGTTTGCTTTAGATTTACTTCCAGTATGTATGGCAGCCTCTATGCAAACATGTACATGTTGTATAGGGACTTGAATAATTTTGCATAGGTAGCAATGGTCTTGCAGTCAGGGGTAGCCTTGAATTTTGACAAACTGTCACTTAATAGGATGTAGTGTGCCTTAAAATAGTGCCTAACTGTTACTTGTTTAGCTGGGTTTTCTAGATTGAGTTTTACTTCAAAGGAGACAGATTTGTGATCCAACTGATCTAGTGAGGACATGACCCTGGGGGGGGGGGGGGGGGGTGCAATGCTCTCCATTGTTGGTGAGTGCCAAATCCAGTATTTTTGATCTGTTTGGAGCATACATTATCTGTTCCAGGGTGTTTAGTTTAATAAACTCCAGGAAGTATTGTGCCTGTAAGTTTGAGGCAGTGTAGCTTTTCCAGTGTATAGAGGGTAGTTAAAGTCACCCATGAATAGGGTGTTTGGTTGGATGGTGAGCACCTCTAGGAAGTTTACATAAGAGTCGTGAGACTTTAGGGGCATAGATGATGACCTGAAGCTAGTCAAGATATGGTGAAGTACCTTAATTATGGTGACCTACACATGGATGACCTCCATAGTATCATTCTGTTTAACAAACCTAGAGGTATGTTTGTTGCTAATGTAGCTTGAGATACTTCCACCTTTGACCCCAGTCTGTGCTGCTGTTGATCTAAATATGAGGAAGGCATGGTAGCCTTGCACTGCTGGAGTATACTTTCTATGGCTTTAAACTAAGTCTCAGTCATGGCACAGATGTCCACATTCTCCACAGTGAGCTGGGACTAATGGGTGTGAATTTTTTTTAGGCTCCTAGCATTGAGCAAGAACACATTAAGGTTGCATGGATACTTTTCAGCTATGTTGACAGTTTTGGTTCTAAGGGGTGGATAAAGTTTTAGCCAATATCCAAAAGCCTAGGGGGATAGATGAAGCCCTTCCTTGGCAAAGCAATGCGGTTCGTTGATCATGTTCTCCCATGCTGACAGATATGGATCCTCCTGAAGTGACACCAGAAACTAAGCCAATGTTTAAAATCAATCATTTTATGTTCATACTGTGACATCATCCTTGATGAAAGTAGAATAGTGCTCAATGAAGGGCTCATACCTATCTGTGACACATATTCAGAGAGATCCATTTTGTCTCTTTTCATGTAGTCCAGTGAAATACATCTCAGGTCACTTACACCAACATGGACTATGGTACAATTATATTGATATGTAGGGTGCAGTGACTTTAGTACATGCATGATATTATGGATCCTAAGTACATATAGGCAGCTAACCAGTATCTTTTTCTTGTCTAGCCTGGTGAATTGGAGCCTTTGTGTGTCACACAATGGAGTACCCAATGATAAGAGCAAGTAAAATATATGCTTCTCTTATGGGCTTTGCTTTTGTGGGACCATTCATGAGATGTTTGGAGTTCATTTTGATGTTTGTTTTACTAATTGCTGAAGTGTAGTGATACCATTAGGTGGCTTTGAGATTTGGGAAGTTTTTTTAAATTTCTCAAACTAAGACAATCTGTGTGTAAGTGGTGAGCAGTGTGTGTGTGAGGGATATAGTGTGGGCATTCCTGACAACTTCATTTGTATGTGAGATTTTTGCCTCCAGGGAAGTTGTTTTACACATACTGTGCTATTTTCTTTAATGATTAACTGGTTTTCTGAGAAGATGGGACAATTACTATCTAATTTTTTTCTCTTTTTGTTCCTCTGACATAATTCTAACCGTGTTGCTAATTAAAATGTTAATTGCACATCTTTGTTTTTTAAACACAGATAAATATCACATGACATAAATAATACATTTCCCACATTCTAAGATAATACTCATTAGGATTCTTATTTATTCCATAGTAATTTGGGGGCTGTTATGATTTCAGCCAAACCACCACTTTCTCATTTAAGTGCCGAGTCATCTAGGAATGCTGATGTTATAAAATGACAAACTATATGATTAATTCATTCCTCAGTTCTTAATCACTGCTCATTTCCATATGCTTGGTCATATATAGTATAGCTACAGGTCACCTAGGTCAAAGTCGCTAAACCTCAAGTCCCCAAGTCAGAAGCTGACAATGTATAAACACTAATAACTATATTCCACAGGAAACCAGTGCTAGTGTAGTTTTTATCAGTGCAGAGGCAGTGATTCCTTTGTTTTGGGAGATTTTTCCTTTCTTCTTGTTTATGTGACCATGTAATTGAGCATATCCAACTTTTGAATGTGCTGGGACTTACCCCACCATGGGGATACAGGGGTTCTTGTCCATTACAGCAAAAATGTTTACAGTTTAAGTTTTCTCCTTCTGATGTTTCAGGGAAGTGATACTTCAATGCTTTTTGACTGACTCAATGTTTCATACTGTAATTGTCTTCTACAACCCTATACATCATTTTCAGGTTAGGATCTGGTTTGACTAGCAAAAAATGTCAATTATTGCCCAATAGTAATTTAAGAGTATGTCATGTTTCCTGATTATTTTATTATTTGTATGGTTTCACAGAAAAATGTAGATATCTTTTTTCATTTGTTTTCACAGTTTAATATTTTCCAAGATATTCTATTTTGGTTTTCCACTGCATTACATTTACAAAAACAGAAAAAAATCCTCTCATCTATTGTCATGTCTTCTTGAAAAAATGAACTTCACAATATTAAGTTTGCCAACCATTCCTTCCTACCTAAATCACAAAATGACTTCTCCTTCTTTAGGCATGTGCATTTTTCAAGTTTTCTCACACCAAAAATACAACCATAAAATTGTTTGTGCATACCGAATACATTTCACTGCACTCCTCGGTAAAATATGTTTGTCTTCTGCTTTATGTTCTGTCATAAATCTCAATCTTTGGCAGTCAGTTTTCCGTTTTTGAGGTACAAGAAAAAATGGATGTCAACTAAATCTCAGTCTGCAGTTCAAAAGTCTTCAAAATCCCAACTTTTTCTTCTTTCCCTTTTGGTGGTTAGCCCATTACTTTGAGAACTTTCCTTCTCCCAAGAAAAAGCACACAGGTAACAAGACTGTAATGAAATTTCACCAAAGTTTAGTGGTTATTACAGTATTCATTACAGCTCTCTTTCACTCTTTCATTTAATATAGATTTTGTGTGTGTGTGTGTGTGTGTGTGTGTGTGTGTGTGTGTGTGTGTGTGTGTGTGTGTGTGTGTGTGTGTGTGTGTGTGTAGCATAGTGACTATCCAGATAAGCCAAGATGAGCAAAAGTGGGGAAGTTTTGGTATCATGGCACTAGTCGAGGGCCAGTCAGGAAGAATAACAGTGATGTGACATCAATTGGGAAGGCTAGCGCAGAAGCAGAAATGATAAATCAGAGTAATGAAGTCTGGACCTTTCAGCCAGGATGCCTGAATTTCCAAAAGAAAATGTGTCTAAGAAGGTAACAGTACCTATTTATTTGGTTGGTGATTTCAAGATGGAAGCATTCATTAGAAAGACCAGTGGAGTCTGTACACTTTTTATGTGGATGTGTTTCTGGAGAGTGACTGTCCAAGGCTGGGAAACTGGCAGTGTCTTGGAAGTCCAGTGGGTCATTCACATTTACCACAGTAAGCTGTGTTACTGGAGAGTTTAGAAGTTACCCGTTTGGTATGAGAGGGTCTTTGTTAACTAACTGTTTCACTACAGCTAAACTGATAAGATACTTTAAACTTGTACTGGAGTAATTCAGAGTGTTTGCTAAAACCTGTCCTTATGGTATACAATACAGCGGACTGATTGCACTGTATCAAAGAATTTTCCTTTGTAGATTTTCTCATGAAAGTGCAGCCTGGAATAACCATTAAGCTATGTTAACAATCATGTGCACATGTGAATACACCAAATGACCAGGACTTCTTATTTGTTTGCAAGGTTATTTACTTTTACCATTATCGTTTATGTATTCTTCTGGCAAAAAAGTTAAGCTTGTTTTACATTTTATCAATAAATTACTTCTTTAGGGAGTGCTCCTGGTTTCTGTCTAAATTGCTTCTTTAGAGACAAACCAGGAGTACTTACTCACCAAAAGCGCTGCATCTAGTGGATGCAGTGGACAGAGGCTGTCAATTGCACCTGCTACTGACAGTGAGTTTATTTTAACTGCAGTCCTGTTGAGAGAGAGAGAGAAAGAGAGTCTGCCCCTAAGTGAAGCAGTGAATTGGTTGCCTGGACGTATACCTGACCTGAGGACTGCAATGACTAGAGCTGAACCAGTTCGCTAGATGCATGCTACAGCCACTGAAGGGATAATGATGGTAGACAAATCCATGGTCCAACCACTCTTGAATGCACTCAGCAGTGCAGAAAAGTTGGAAGTCTATCTGTTCTCATTCAAGGGTATAGTCATCTAGGAAGGTTGGGACTATAGCAGCTGGACAAAAATCCTAGCTATGTTATGCTATATTTACATGAACATTCCTAGCTCAGACTGTAACTATTTTAAAAAAGATATGAAATATCTGTTAGCAAGGGCAAGGGATACCTCACAAGCTCAAGGCCTCAAATCCCATGGATGGTCTTTGTAGATGTAAGAGAGTTGGAGCACAGTTATGTGAAATGAAACATAGTGTCATGTTTTGGCTTGCCCTTAATGGAGCAGAAAATAAACTATGATGGAGAGCTTACTGGTTGATCACCTCAAAAAAGTTTTATCGACTGTTACAAAGAAATGAGTATTTTCAGCAGACCCACAGGATACTGAAAGGTTTGGAAACAGAGATGAGAGAATTTTCTGTTACAAAAATAAGTATAAAGAAACATCTAATAAAATTATTTATAAGTCAGTAAAAAAATGGAAGAGTGCAATAAAGTGGGAAGAGAGGGCACACTAAATATTGTGAATGAGACACCAAAACAGAAACTCCTGCCAAGTGCACTAGTAAGGACATTAGGAGAGGGGAAAAGAGATTATGAAGTGTGACTAAGTCCCAAACTGCCTGGTTGAATCAGCCTTCTAGTATTGTAAAACCATGACATTAAAGATGCACATAATTAGTGTGGGGAGAGTTGGGATCTGCAAGGCTTGTTTGACTCAGGACTATGATCACTCTGGTAAAATTTCAGTATATTTGTAAAAGGAAGGCCTGCTCACCCAAAGTAATAGAAACATGATGTATATATGAGGAAAAGAGGCAGTACCAGGTTGCTCAGGTGGAGGCATAGATCTAATTTGGGAAAGTCCTCCACCCAATAGCCATGGTGCATTTTTTAACCATGATGTAATTATTGTGAATTATTGTGAATGCCTTCCTGTAGTTTAAACATCTTTGGTAACAATGGGAAGATGGCAGTGGTAACAACCTTTGCATGAAGCTCAATCTGTGGTTTGTATCAGACCTATGTTACAATCCACAAGTTAAAGATACCCCACCCAATCTAGAGACAAAGAAGGAAAAGGGAACATTATGTCCTGGGCCCAAATCAAACTAAGGTGTGAATAAATATCTAAAAATTGAGGCTTGTACTCATGTGGCACAGTGATTCTTATCAGTATAAGTGATCTTTTAATGTTTGGTAGTGGAGACAAGGTCCCAAGAAACCAGGACAAGAGGCAAGTTTAGAGAATAAGATAAAGATGGACAAGATCAGAGTACCACAGATGAACCATAGGACTTCAAAACAGATGGCAGGTAAACGACCTTTGAACCAGTTGAGAGAAATGCAGTGAATAACGAAGAAGCACAGAGGGGAGGGGCTTCAGAAAAAGAACAGGCTGAGAAAAAACATTTCAGGAAACTGGAGTGAGTTGTATTTTTTAGAGAAGTGTGGGATTGAAGATCCCTTTGTCTGCCACATGTTGGGAGGAAGTAAGGCCTTCTATCTCCCAAGGTGTGGATGAAGTGGGGCATCCCAGTCTGTCTGACTGACTTTTAAAAGGGCCAATGGGAAGAGGAGACCTTAATCCATGTAATCGAAGACATTTCTAGAATAGTGGGAGGAGTCACTCCCTTATTTTGAACAGAAGAAGGATATGTTGCATAAGTTAACCAATGAGAGAGAAGAGACCATTTAGCAACTACTAGTATCTAAGCAATTTAAATAAATAGTTTTAAAGGAGTTTCATAGCTACTATTTTTTTGGGGGGGGGGTCTAGGAATGGACAAAACTAAGATTCATGGATAAGCTTTACTGCTGTGTGTTACAAAAGAAGTTGAAAACATCTAAACATCTGTGCTGGCTACCCTGAGATTTACTGCACTGCCCCTAGTAAAAGCTTTTGGAATCCATTTATTCATATGCCCATAAATGAACTCACCTATGAGCCAACTGCAGTGGATATAAAGGGGCCAATGGTTAAGTCACACAGAATGCACCAGTACATACTAGTAATGCTATAGTATGTTAGTCAGTCCCCGGAACCTATTCCTCTCAGAAAAGGCTAAGCCAAAGGAATCAACACAGAACTAGTTTTATTTTCTTCTCTGGTAAGACCACCTAAGGAATTTTTGACAGATCAGGGACAATGTTTATATTATAAGTTATGAAACACCTTTACCAGAGCTTTCAGGATTAGCAGCTAAGGACATTGGTTTATCATCACCATAAGAATAGGTTTGCTTAATGGTTTAACCCAACACTGAAGACAATATGAAAAAAAAGTATTGTGAAAAATAGAAATGACAAGGCCTAACTATTACCTTACTTAATGTTCTGAGTCCAAGAGGGAGGTACCCCAATCTTCCATTGGGTTTATTCCTTTTGTGTTATGATATGGCAGGATATAACAAGGTATTTTTGGAATAGTGAAAGAAATACGAGAAGTAGAAAGCACACCTTTTTGAAGAGGCAGCAGATATTATACAAACTTTCAGGAGAGAATGAAGGACATAATTACAATTGTGTGAGAACATATGTTAAGGGCATATGTGATTCAACAGGAAGGCTTAGAGATCTGGTTCTAATTCACACCTCTGAAAACAAGTTCTGTGCTAACTGGCAAGTGTCCTATGAGATCACTGAGTGAATAAATGAGCTAAATTACAAAGTTATGTAGCAACAAACAAAATGTCTTGAACTAATATATCTGATCAACATTCAAAAACACTGGAGGGAGGTACTATTGCCTGCCCATTTTCAAGGGGAGGCATATTCAGTGTAGTAGAAGTCATTAAGAAGTCAAGAGGAATCTAGATCATAAGTTTATGGATGAGTTCATGAAATGAGTGGTTGCCCAAGGCCTCAGCAATCAGCTCATGGGTGGAGACCAGTGGAATTTCAACATATACAAGGCTAGGCTGTGACTGAAGAGACTTCAGGTTGTTGACTATTTGCTGAAACCCATGCTTGTGGATTATAGTATAGGAGAGAAATTGTTTTGTTTCAAAGACTACAGATTTAGGTTTTCTTCACAAATGTGCAGCCTAGAGAGATCGCTATGTAGTGTGAATAATCATGTGTATCTGCTTTAAACCTGTGGCTGTGGATGCAGCAAATAGATTGAACTTTTATTTCCTTACAAGTTTATTATGTGTTATTTTTTACCACTGCTTATTATCTTGCCAAAACATTAAGCCTGTTTTCACATTTTGCCAATAAGATTATTTAGGAAGAGATATAGATATAGATAAAGACATAGACATAGATGTAGATATCGATATAGATTAGATACAGATATAGATCTAGATATTGATATAGATGTAGACATAGATATTGATATAGATTAGATATAACTATATATATATATATATATATATATATATAGATATAGATATAGATATTGATATAGACATATATATATATATATATATATATATATATATATATATATATATATATATATATATACATTGATATAGATATAAACATAGATATAGACACAGATATAGATATAGCTATTGATATAGATTAGATATAGATATAGATATTGCTATATATATAGATATGTAAATTGTGTTTAAATAACATAGGTATATTAGCATTGACAAGGATATCATGAGCATCGCATAATACAATTTTGATTCATTTTGATAATATAGGTATCCAATTTCTTATCTAATGTGTCAGTTTCCTGTATCCATCACTTATCTAGGCATTTTGTCCATCCACTTAACATATCTCTTGCCCATCACTTTGGATCATTAGCCACTTTTTTTAAAAGGTTAAATCACTGAATGTAACCTACCTGCTATAGATTACTCCTGTTTTGCAAACTATGAAGATTCCACACCATGGTGCATCTCCATAATTTCACTATGTGAATACTAGGGGCTCTTTCTACTTATGTTTCATAAATCCTTGTTGATCACACCATTAAAACCCCAGATAATTTTCCGGGAGACTACAGTGGTATGTTCTTGGGTTCAAATATTCCCCCAACAATGAAACAAATTACATACTTCTTCTTTACCGGTAGAGGGGGCAAAGAGGCCCACTTTGCAGTGCTATTAAAATTAACATTTAGATTTAGGAGGTGACAGATACCCCCCTTGCAGGACCATAGCTTACATCACACACCATCACAGAACTCTCTTGTGCTACTTAACAACATTCCATTCTTTGGAAGAACTGCTGACGGTTTTCTTTTTAACATGACTTAACTTATTTAGTTTCCAGCCTTAGCCATTGATCATATTCCTAAAGCTCCTACTTTTATACATATTTTTATTTTATTTTCATAACTATATCTTTTTATAAGTATGTCTACCTTGGTATTGTCTTCTTTCCTAAGTCCCCTCAAAACTAATGGAGCCCGACTACCACTTTGCTTGATTACTTTCTCAACATAGCATATTGTCACTACTGACCCCTAGGTGTTGAAGCAAAAACTGATGTGCAAAGTAAAGACACGCAACCCTACCTCTGTCAAGGTGGACCCCACCTAGTATATAACAGACTGGATTGTTGTGCATCAGAGCACTGTTTGAGAACTCTAAACCCTACAACCACTGCCTCCTTGGTAATGTTTTTGTTAATTTACTTCCATGCCTTTTGCATGATCTTCTAATTCTTGCAACACCCCATAACAACTGAGAGGAGACCACTTGGTTACAGTGCTTGTTCACTTGTCTTTCAAGTGCAAAATATATATAAGCATTTTAATACACATTTCGTCCATATGCAAAGAGCCTAGATTATAACTAAAATGTCCTGCTAAATACTCTTTCAGATAGTTCATTGCCAAATATCTAAATTCACACATCTTCAGAAATTTCATCTGAAAAATATAAAGGAATCTCACATCTTCTTAAAGATAGGTTTATGTAACAATGTTCTGAATAACAATATCAAAGAGTGTGATGAGGTGCATGAAAACCCCTTGTGCACTAAATAAGAATGCAGTATTAATACAGCTGTAGAAATGCATCCTAAATAATTTCACCCCAAACATTGCAATAAGACATCAGGCTAATCCAGCTCTTTGTTTATGTGATAACGTAAGATCACTAAGCACATATTGATAAAAACTTTAATATCCAACTAAACATTTCTGCAGGCCAGCATGACCTGAGAACTGAATTCAAACAAATTCAGAAATTCCATCAGAAGAACTGGAAGGCATCACAGGAATTTTAAAATGAAGTACATCAACCTAAGAAGCATGATAAACTACATAAATGCTCCTATTGTATACACAGACATTAAATATTAATCCAGTATTACAAATTAAACATTTTGACCTTATATGTAACAATAAGACACTGGGCTGTTCCATTTCCTTGTTCATGTGGCCAGAGAAGGCTATCAATTGATTTTACTTAGTACTCTGAATTCTATTCTGGTAGGCTCTAACTTTATTAAGGTGCAGGCCCAAAGTACCCTTTCTCCTCTTTTCATTGTCCCTTAACTGTGAGAATGACCCTCTTGTTAAATGATTTTGCACCCTATAAGGCAAGAAAGTCATAATTCCTTACATTACCAGCACAATCTATCATTTATCTGATACGTGACAGTCTCAAGCACTGCCTTCTTTTTTCCATTCTACATTGTTGTCTGTAATATTGAATGAATGATCTCAAGGTTCATTTATCCAATTTTTTAATGGATTGTTCACCACCCCCCCCCCCACCTCGGCTAAGTCCAAGGTGAACCTTACCTGAAAAGATTGACTTGAAAGGCCACTCAGTTTAATACCACAGTCTTAAAAGGATCTTCAAAGATGTCCTCAGTGCACTGTTCCTATGTGGTGTCATGAATATCGGGTTCCAAACTCCCTGGATTTCTGCTTGAAAAAGACCCAATGTACAAATCAATGCTATATCACTCTTCAAGAAGACAACTTAATGTCTGTTCTTCACCAGAAACATAAAAAAGAAATGTTTCGCCATCTTAATAACTTAAAGGCCAAAGTATCTGGATCCACCCCAGAAGTGCATTTTGTAATCCTTACACCGTAATATAAAAACATGGATAATGTAACTAATGAGGCATAAAATTAATTGTCCAACCTAATCCTTTTGTTCTGCCTGATTCAGCTGAAGTCTGTACAATCCTTTTAACATCCTGTTCACTCCCTTTTGCTTTCTAGTCTAGCAGACCAACAGCATGAAATGGATAACTCAACATTGCTATTTACACATTAGTACTTCTGTGTGTCCCTATCCTTCTTCCTAATGCCTACTTATCTTAGGATCAGCCTTGATGATACCTTCTACTGACCTGATAGTATTACAATGGCACTAAATATCCAACAAGCCATGTTTGTGCTTCTTCCACATACTTGGGGCTGGAATCTTTTAAAAGCTTTTATGATTGCACATTCCAATCTTTCATACTTCTTCTGATATCATTTAGTAGGTCTGCCTCTGTAGCCAAGGAGTGAAACTTCATTAGCTGCAAAAAGGTAAAACCATTGACATTTACATTATAGTACATGCGGTGTGATAATTCTCCTCCAAAATCAGAGAAAACAATAGCCTTGTGATATAACTCTTTGATGTCAAAGAGGTAAATAGCAAGTTTTCTTATGCATGGCTTAGAGTGTTATATTCTGATCTCATGCTATGGCATACACAGCAGCCAAGAGAGAACAGTGTCAAGAACCTAAAACAACTTTTAAAAGCTGTAAATGATTTCTTGATGCAACATGCAAAATATGAAGACTGAAAGTTATTTGTCAGTGCAGACTGTAGATTCTGGCAACTGTATGAACTGCAGCAGTGTATTTTATGACTTTAAAATCTGTAAAACACTTTGCAGTCCTACACTTTTTTGCAACTAGTAGTAAATCAGAGGAGCTGAAGCTCTATGTACTGTACAAAATTATTAGGCCTATCTGATCATAACATCATACTGTGTTCAACATTCATATCCAGATTCACCACTCAAGCTTCACTCACTAGGTGAATTTCTGAACATCCATACTTAAATACTTTACTTTAATACTTTACGGACACTCCAAAACTTATAAAATTCAGAAAACTTGACTGCTAGTTTATCACCTCCACAGCCTCTCTGCTTCTATCCAGTGTCTGTACATCGCAACTATATAGTGAGTCTAGTTTGTTCCTCTCCCCATAGTTGAGAGCACGGACACTCAAAAACTTAGAAACTACAGAAAAATTGACTGCTAACTGATCACCTCCACAGCATCTCTGCTTCTATCCAGTGTCTGTACATCACAACAATAGTGGGTCTGGTTTGTTCCCCTCCCCATACTTGAGAGCACGGACACTACAAAACTTAGAAACTTCAGAAAAGTTGACTGCTAGTTGATCACCTCACTGCTTCTATCCCAGTGCTTACAACTGCTATTTTCAGCTACACACCATGGCATTTTGTACTGTAATCCTTTCAGTAGCACTAGGCTTGCACCTGTCACCCATGGGCTTTCGAATACTGGCTAAGGCTCTTGCCACCCCCATAGTGCCTTTTTAGGCAAGGCTCAAAAGACAAACCCACCTCCATAGACAACACAAAGAAAAAGAAACTAAGGGTAATGCTGCTCAACGCCAGAAGTCTAAACCTCAAGATGCACGCACTCGAGGCTCTCCTCAGTATGGAGAATATCAATATCTGTGCAGTAACAGAAACCTGGTTCAAGGCTCCTGAGAGCACCACAGCACTACCAGGTTATACCTCATACCATGCTTTTCGGCCCCAAAACTCAGACTGAACCACAAAAGGAGGGGGAGTATCCATATTCATCAAAGATACCCACACCTCCAGGTTAGTGGCACTGCATGAAGCATCGGAGACCATCCATGTGCAACTAACAGTGGGCAAAACTGCCTTTCAGTTTGTAGCCTGCTACAGACCACCCTCCCAAACTCAGGAACCCCACTCGGCTTTCCTGAGAACACTGGAGAATGTGAAGGTCTCTCCAAACACCATTATATTGGGTGACTTCAACTATCCATAGACTGGGAGCACTACTCAAGCCCCAACACCCTCGCCCAACGGTTCCTAGAATTTATAAACTCAAATGCTATGGAACAACTGGTCACCACATATTGGACCTGATCATCACCAACATGGGGACTCTATGTTCCACACCAGAGGTATACCCCTCATTGGTAAGATCTGACCATAAATTAATCTCACTGGATATCCATATCCTGTCCCCACCCCCAGCCAAGGAAACCACGGTGAAGAACTTCTCAAAAGCAAACTTCACACTTCTCAAAACCGAGGTGGAATCCTTCAAAGCCCCCGGACCAGTGGAAAATATGGCCTAAACCGCAGAATCCTTTACAAATGCTTTCTATGGACACCTGCAGGAATGCATGGATCGTGCTATCTCAAATAAAACCAAGACTCATTCCTCCAAAGGCAGGAGACCTGTCTGGTTGACCCCAGCCATAAATAAGCTGTACAACAGAAGGAGGAAGCTACTGCATGATAGAGCAAAATCCCAAAAAGGGAAGGCATCTCTGATCAGTACTAGCAAGAAACTACAATCCCTCATAAAATCATGTAAGGCCAGCTTCGAAAGAAAAATTGCACAAGATGCTAAAGATAATCACAAGGCCTTCTTTAGTTATGTCAGGAACCTGGGTGACAACTCCCAGATATGCTCTGAGTTAGTTCAAAATGACAAAAAATACACTGAACCCACAGACATTGCCAACATCCTGGCAGACAGGTTCAGTGCAACCCCCCCCCCCTTCCCCCCCAAAAGAGCAAATGTCTATCCCAACAGAGTGTAGCCTCCCTGACATCACAGATGCACAGGTGAGAGCTGCCCTCTCCAAAGCAAAAAACACAGCATCAATGGGACCGTACAGTGTCCCGGGCTGCATCTTACACGAACTCCAAAAAGAACTGAACCCTCACATAAAGTCACTGTTCAATCTCAGCCTTACTACAGGATATATACCCAAGGAATGGTGTACAGCAACAGTGGTCCCACTCCACAAAGGTGGTGCCACAACAGACCCAGGAAACTATCGCCCTATAAGCCTGACTAGCCTGGTCTGCAAAGCTATGGAGCATATCATCATGAAACTCATAAACAAAGACATTGGGAACCTCCAATCACTGGATCCTACCCAATTTGTTAAGGACAGATCTTGCCTCTTGAACCTGGTCGACTTCTTTGAAACAGTCACCAAGGCCATAGATGAAGGGAAGGTAGTCCACACAGCTTACCTGGACCTCACAAAAGCCATTGACACAATACCCCACTCAGGCATCATAAATAAGCTCACCAGCTTAAATATCAACCCCTATGTCACAAGATGGGTTGCAAACTGGCTCAGGGATAGAACCCACAGTCAGAATTGCAGGTGCCATGTCAGACTCTAAACCAGTTACAAGTGGCATCCCACAAGGCTCAGTCCTGGGACCTCTCTTGTTCGGTATATATTTCTCTGAGGTACAAGCTAACATGGAAGGACTATGGCTGACCAAGTTTGCAAATGACTGCAAACTGGGTGCCATAATCGACTCACCGACTGACACAAGCATCCGCCAAAAGGGTCTCACAGAGACAGATAACTGGTGCCAGAGCCATGGCCTAAAGCTAAATGCCAAAATGTGCCTAGTCATCCCCTTTGGGAAAAACAAAGTGCCCACAAATTACCACATAGGGGGTAATCCATTAAGTACGGAAGAAGTAATTAGAGATTTGGGGACCCAAGTTGATAGCAATCTCTCCTTTGACAATCACGTTGCCAAAGTGGTTAGAAAGACCTTCTATATAGCCCACCTTATCACGAAAGGGTTCACATCTAGATCAAGAGAGGTCATTGTGCCCCTCTACTCATCACTCATCAGGCCCATAATTGAATACAATGCCCCATTTGGGATGTACCTTACCCGACACCTTCAGCAACTGGAAAGACCCCAAAAGTACCTCACCAAGAGGATCAAGGGACTCAAACAGATGCCCTATGCAGTTAGGCTAAAGAAACTCCAGCTCTACTCAGTTGCTTACTGCCTACTCAGAGGCGATCTGTTCCTGACATATAAACCCATGTCCAACCCTGAATTAATGGACATGCTCCACCTCAGGAAATCCAAATCCCTTAGAGCTACATGCTCCAGGGACTTAAACCTCAGCACAGAAATAAATAGGACATGCTGGAGGGACAGATTCATATCCCAGAGGCTCCCCTCACTCTGGAACAAAATCCCAATCCATGTTAGGCAGAGTCCCTCAATGACTCTCTTCAAGAGAAATCTTGACGAGTGGATGGGAGATCGTAGGTTTACCCCTCGGATCTCTTCTGTGTCCCTACTAGACAGAGGCACAATAAACTAACCTCAAAAGGGCTATCTTCTGTGACCTACTATACAGAGGCACAGTCAACTAATCTAAAAGGGTGGCAAAAGCCAAACACACTCTGGCTAGGCTTATAAATGCCCTAGGGCAGATAGCCTAGAATCAACCTATGAACCTATGAACTAGCTATTACTTTGTTAAGCAAACGAGTATTTGTAGTGCTATTGACTGAGCTCTGCATCAGTACTGGCAGCTGACTTCCAAGTTATTCTTACCTTCTTTTTCTCCTCCCTTACCATAGTGTTTAAATTAGGCTGCATGTAAACTTAAGTTAACTCCCCCTCCCCATTTTGTTAGTTACACTCTTTTCTTGTTTAATGTCTATCTAGTAGAGTATTTCCCTAGGCTTAATTCTCCTGATTTCTGCCTGCTTCTTTTAACTTTTGTATTTCTCCGAATTTTTGCCTGTTCCTGTTGACTGTAGGACTTGCTCATATTTTACTTACCTGTCCTCCTGTTCCTAGGTCACTGATTGCTTTTGTGAACTTTTTTTTATTGCTTTGCATGCATTCCCTGTCTAAGTCTGATTACACTGTGTTTTTGGCCATCCTCTCACACCTGACTGTTATTGACCCTCCCCCTCTATCTTGTAAGAGGTTTTTTAAACCCTGGGAGCCATCTTTAAATTTCTCTAAGCAGCTGCAGTCCCTGGTGTTGCGAACTCCCATGTAAGCACTCAGATTTGCTTTCTTTTAATTGTTTTTATTTGGCAATGTAAACCTTTATTTTAGCTTTTTTATTGCTATATTTGACAGTGTAAACATTTTTAAACTATCATCTTATGTTATAGTGATAGTGGCTGGAACTGTTTGTTTTCTGTTTACTGCATGTAATTGTTTCACTTAATACTGCTTTATTTTAAGTGCATATTATCCTTGTCATAGATATTAACTTTTGCTGGCATTTTGTGGCTGGAACTGTTTTTCTGTATACTGCATGTTATTGTTTTATCTGCTATTACTGCTCTACTTAAATGAATATTATCCTTGTCATAGATACTGTTAATGTTCTGCTGGCATTCAGTTCGACCACTGAGGTCCAACGTTGTCAGGGGCTGCAAGTGGGTTTTTAAACTGAACCCGTGCATTCCCTTCTTATATTGCTTTTGTTTTCTGCTCCTGTTAAGTCAGGGCTTTATGTATGAACCACGTTACTTGGCTGCATGTGGTTTTACAGTTATTGTTTCTATTTTTATTCTGCAGTCCGTTTATATATTTTAGATGTTTTTGTATGAACTAGCATTATTAGTTTTCAGTGTTTATCTGCAATCTGTCTACTGACTGTAGCTGAGGTATAACTGAACTATTACTGGAATGTTATTGCTAAGTAATTTTGCTGCTTAGTGTTTGCTATACACCCTGAATGCCATTGATGTTAGGTTTGTTTCACTGAGGTTGTCTAACTCCATTACTACAATTTCTTCCTTATCTATTTTCCTTTAGTGTCTGTACATCGCAACTACATTGTGGGTCCGGTTTGTTCCCCTCCCCATACTGGAGACCACGGACACTCCAAAACTTAGAAACTTCAGAAAACTTGACTGCTAGTTGATCACCTCCACAGCCTCTCTGCTTCTATCCAGTGTCTGTGCATCGCAACTAAATAGTGGGTCCGGTTTATTCCCCTCCCCATACTTGAGAGCACGGACACTCCAAAACTTAGAAACTTCAGAAAACTTGACTGCTAGTTGATCACCTCCACAGCCTCTCTGCTTCTATCCAGGTGCTTACAACTGCTATTTTCAGCTACACACCATGGAATTTTGTCCTGTAATCCTATCAGTAGCACTAGCTATTGCTTTAAGCAAACGAGTGTTTGCAGTGCCATTGGGTTGAGCTCTGCATCGGTACTTGTAGCTGCACTGTATCCCCTCCATAACTTCCAAATTATTCTTCTCTCCTCCCCTACCATAGTGTTTAAATTAGGCTGCATGTAAACTTATTTTAACTCCCCCCTCTCCATTTTGTAAATTACAGTCCTTCCTTGTTAAATGTCAATTTAGTAGAGTATCTCCCTCATCTAAATTCTCCTGATTTCTGCCTGCTTCTTTTGACTTTTGTATTTCTCCCAATTTCTGCCTGTTCCTTTTGACTGCAGGACTCACTCATATTATACTCACCTATCCTCCTGTTCCCAGGTCTCTGATTGCTTTTATAGACATTTTTATTGCTTTGTCTGGATACTGTGCCCTTCCTCTCTCCTGCCTTCCATCTATGTTCTTTACCCTTTAATAACATCAAGTTTATCTACTTTCTGTGCTTCCCACCACTGGTTATTCTTTCCCTAGCCTGCTTTCCTTCTCTACCCTATCCTGCTGTGCTGTTATACCTTCCTATACCTCAGATTTTTTCCCTTTGCCTTAAATCCATACTCTTCTGCCTCTCTGTATCCTGACTCACCTCATAGCTCACTGATTGTTTTCTTAGGGAATCTTGTCACTTCTTGTAGTCACTCACTGTGGGTGTCAACCTGCTCTGTTTACCCTCGCTGCGCTCGGGCTCACTTTGCTCCCCTCCACCCCTATATCATTTATTTTATACCTAACCACTTGTCACCTCCTCCCTTTCCAGTTCCTCCCCAGCACTGCACCTCACTTCCTGCCTCTATCAGAAAATCCTTCCCACCTCCCCCTCTCTTATTACAACTCCAATCAGATACATCTACAAATATCACCCTTATATACATCCCACCTTTTCTTAAACTAATTAACATGTACTGCACACATCCAACCCAACTACTAAAAGCATCCATCTACACACTGATAGTCTTCCACCTACTCCTTCTTTCCAATCTGTCCTCCTATCACACGCAACTTGATAACCATACCCCATCCCCATGGCAAACAGAATCCACAGCTAATCTCACTAAACTAAAAAACTTCCCTATATCACCATCCGACCTTACCACACCCCATCTGACCTTACCATACCCCAGCCTTTCCCTTACTCATGCAACAACCAACCATAAAAACTAACCCTCTCTCTTCACAAAAACAAACTGAAATAATTCACAAATTTACCAAACTCTATCTACACCTACACCAAAACTCACTTGCAGTGGAGATGTCCACCCCAATCCAGGACCCAAAACACTAGTCAACCCTAACTCAAATCAGCTAAATCCCCTACACCACAGACCATCCTCATCTCCCTGCTTCCCAAACATTAATGCTAGAAGCATACAAGAAAATCCAGGACCTACATGCCCTATTGGCACTAATCAAACCAGAAATAATTGTGTTAACTGAAACATGGCTCAAACCAAAACATCACGACAATGAGATTACCACCCTTGGCTACAATATTATCTGCAAAGACAGAGTAGAGAAAAAGGGAGGTGGTGTTGCAATAATATTCCAAAACCATCTCACCATAGAACAACTAGATTACAACACCCAAGATGTCAAAGATGTGGAACTAATCCTTGCCAAATTATAAATAAACTCTAATAAACACATAGTTATTGCAGGTGTCTACATCCCACCAAGCAATAATATCACTCAAATGGAAAACCTGCTTAATTGGATGTCCAACTCCATTCCATGTGAAATCATACTATTAGGAGACATTAATATTGACTGGCTCAACTGCTCCAGCCATAATCCCACTGCCTTTATAAACCTCCACAGGTTTACCCAAACTATAACCACCCCCACTAGAATTGACAAAGCATCCAATCACCAGTCCATCTTTGACTGGATCCTGGTATCTGACCCCAATCTTACACAGAAATCTAGCTGTCTTCCAGATACCTTAAGTGACCATCATCCTACCTACCTAATTAGGGACAAGTCCCAAACCATCAGCCAACCTATCCTCAGAGTAGTTTGTAACAAAAACACCTTCATACTTACTAACTTCATCACTCCACTAAAACACTGCAACTGGACTCCCCTAAAGCAATTATCTCTAGACAAAGCAGTTGAGTACTTCAACCCAACCTTCCTAAAAATTCTGGACCAATATGCACCCTCCCGAACCATTAGAATAAAAACTAATTATGACCCATGGTTAACAAATCCCACTAAAACTATAATGAAAATAGGGACAATACCTGGTCTCAATATCAAAAAACAAAACCACTACCTTAACACAAATTTACCTACAGCTCCGGAGCAAAGCCAAAAAACATCAAACTAGACAAATCTAACTACTATCAAAACCTACAAGAAAAATATGCTCATAGCCCCCAAAAATTCCAGAACACAGATTGTATACTGCACTTAGGAAAGTCCACTACACCAACCCCTGTGCTACCAAATAATCATGAAAACATGCCCACACAATTTAATAGATTCTTCACTGAAACAGTCCAGACCCTTGCCAATGCCCAAAATAATAGTACTACCCAACCCACACCAATAACTATCACAACCCACCCCAATACACAAAACAATACCCCCAGTTTTCAACTTCACCCAGTGTCCACCAAGGCAATTTCTAAACTCCTTAAGAAACTTAAACCAATCACTCTAACAGCTGATAAGCTACCAGCAGACTTCCTTCAGATATCAGTTGAAGCTATAGCTTATCCAGTCTCCATTCTCATTAATAGATCTCTGTCAGAATGCAAAGTACCAGCCTCTTGGAAAACCTCCCATATCATCCCACTGCACAAAGGAGGTAACTGCTTAGGACTTACCAACTATTGCCCTATAGCTATCTTACCACTATTATCAAAAATATTAGAAAGAGTAGTTCATACTCGACTTATGCAATACCTCCAGAATAACAACCTACTCTCCATATCCCAGCATGGATTTAGACCTTTCCACAGCACCACAACAGCGTTATTATCCTTTACCAACATAGTTAACCACCACAGAAACACGGGTCTATTTACTTCTTCCATATTCTTAGACTTATCAAAAGCCTATGACATGGTTAACCACAGCATGTTTCTTGCAACTCTATCTACCCTTAAGTCTCTCCTCAGTATCATGGTTTAACAGCTATTTGTCAGATCGACAGCAAGCTGCCCTGTGGCAAGACCAGTTGACCCCTTGCTACCAGTAACTATAGGAGTCCCTCAAGTGTCTGTCCTCAGCCCTCTGTTGTTTTCCCTATTTACTAACCAGATATCTTCATCCTTGTCAACTGCCTCAGTAGTACAATATGCTAATGACACAACCCTTATATGTGCCGCCCCCACCCTAGGTGAACTACAAACCCTAACCCAAAACACCTTCACCCTAGCTGAAACCTGGTTCACTATCAACAAACTTCTTCTTAACCCCCCAAAAAACAAATTCTCTTTGGCCCAGGTAGATCTCCTCCCCTGAGCAACAACTTCATCATCAACTCCAAAGAAAACATTCAAATTAGTCCAACCACACACACCAAACTGCTGGGCATAGAGATAGAAAATAACCTGAAATTCGACATCCACATAGCACAAACCATCAAGAAAGTTAATAAAAAGCTAGGCTTCCTCTACAGAAACAAACAATTTATGACTAAACATACCAAAGTCACCATCGCTAGGACTCATCTCCTATCCACCCTCCTCTACACATCTCCCATCTTGACTAATCTATGGCAAACCTAACTGGATAAAATGGAATCTTGCAATAATAAGATTGCCAAGTTTGCATCTGATGCTTCTTGCAGGTCCCACCACTGTCTATCCCTAAACCAGCTTAACTGGCTTGAGTTGCCTCATACACTCATGCTCAATCAATTCTCTATAGCTCACAAGCTCTACTACCTCTCAGAGTTAACCCCAGCACTTCAACATTTAGAGCCCTACAATCTAACAGCCAGAACCTAAGAACTGTCATCTAACATAAAAACAATGCTGGTAAATCACTCTTTGCCAGCACCATTACCAAAACCTGGAACACACTACCAATCCATATAACTTCTAGCACCTCCTTCAATCATTTCAAAAAACTCCTTAACTAACTGGCTATGCTCATGTTACACTCCAGCTTAACTCTAGTTGTGTCGCATGCTCGGATAAGTATAAACAGATTTGCCCTAAAAAACTTTACTTTTTTAAATTTTTGACTATGTACCTCAATGTTTTTACTATGTACCTCAATGACTGTCTACTGTACTAACTAAAACTGTTAACTTCTAACCTATTATGTATTAAAATCAATTGTATGTTCTATATTTTGTTCTCTCATGTACTGCATTCTTTTGTACTGTGTAGGTTTTCTCCCCGGGCCTCCGCTGAAAATGAACCTGTATCCATTCGGACTTTCCCGGTACAGAAATGTAAATAAATAAATAAAATTAAAGCATATAAAAATGCTGACAATCAGATACCCAGTTAAAATCCTCTGTAAACTATTCTAGTACATAACGGCTGGAAAATGGCAACGTTATTTTCAGATGATTTTGTGCCAGTTGTATTAATGTCCAGTTTTACCTTTCCAGCTTAAAAATGCTCCTACTGAAAAATAATATAACTGCTAGAGTATCTGAGTATAGCATTATTTTTCTATTATAAAACCACTGAGGACAGTTCCAAAATCCACACAACAAAGAAAAAGAAAAAGGCCAGTGAATTCTAGCTCTTCCGTTCACCAAGCATTATTTAATGCCATAATAAAATTCTCTTAGCGCCTCGGCCACAAACAGCCTTTACAGAGTAAAAATTTTGACTTCTAAAAACCTCACATTTTATACATTAACTTAATTACATCTCCTTCAATTAACTAATTACATCCAAATTATTAAAATTCAGTTCATATTATTTTTTTAAGTTAAAATACCATTAAATGAAACTTTGCCAATTGCATTCCTTATTCAAACCATTTGGTTGTAAAGTGTTGTATTTAATAATAAAAATAGATTATTTTCTCCTTAATATGTGCTTCAACATTTCTACATTTCCATACTGCTGTGACACTTGTTCCAAAACTGTTACTTTCAAGCTTTTTACATCCCCCATGTGTACCCTGTTAAAATGTTCTGCTATAGGACTAATAACCTTATTTTTCTTAACATATCTAATATGTTCCTTTATCCTTTCACAAAGACTTCTCTTGGTTTCCCCTATTTAATATTTCTTACATGGACAACTTATGGCATAAATTATCCCTTTACTTGTACAGGTATAAATTTCTAGAGTATCATATTTATTTCCTTCTATTTTATCTACTTTAGTTGTAATATGCTGACAAATGGAACACTTTCCACATAGGAAACTTCATATTTTTGTCAGACTTTTTAGGATTTTTTCCTTCAGTTTAGAATATTTACTATGAACTAAAAAATCTTTCAGGTTCCGTCCCCTCTGATATGAAATTCTCAATTCAATTTGAGACCGTGAAGGAATCTCTTTTTTCACTTGTTTCCAATACCCTTTGACCAATTCATTGAATTTACCCAAAAAGAGCGTGTATTTTGAGACAAAAAACAAAGAATTATTGGTTATTGCTTTACTGTTATTACCATATATAATTTCCTTCCTGTTCAATTTTGGAGTCTTGGCTCCTCTATTATCATACATTTTAGAATAACTGTTTAACACTTCATCTGAACTATAACCCCTATTTACAAACAAGGCTGCAGCTTTTTTAGCTTCATTACATGCTTCCTTCCCATGACTACACAATCTTTTTATTGTTAACATTTCTCCATAAGGAATAGAAGCTAATGTATGACTAGGATGACAGCTACTGGCATGTAGCATCCAGTTAATTTGATCAAATTTCCTGTGTATTTTAGTATATATTTTTGTTCTCATCTTACCTTTCAATGTTATATCTAGAAAGTTCACTTCTAGACCTATTTGAATACCATCAAATTTAATTTCATATTTGTTGGCATTGAGATACTGTATAAATGTCGATACTTGATTATTTTCCCCTTGACAAATGAAAACCAAATTATCTATTTTATTTTTTTTTCAACTTTATTTTCAGATGATTTTGTGCCAGTTGTATTAATGTCCAGTTTCCCCTTTCCAGTTTAAAAATGCTCCTACTGAAAAATATGTTTATATCTAGAAAGTTCACTTCTAGACCTATTTGAATACCATCAAATTTAATTTCATATTTGTTGGCTTTGAGATATTGTATAAATGCCGATACTTGATTATTTCCCCCTTGACAAATGAAAACCAAATCATCTATTTTATTTCAACTTTATTTTTAGATGATTTTGTGCCAGTTGTATTAATGTCCAGTTTTACCTTTCCAGTTTAAAAATGCTCCTACTGAAAAATAATATAACTGCTAGAGTATCTGAGTATAGCATTATTTTTATATTATTAAACCACTGAGGACAGTTCCAAAATCCACACAACAAAGAAAAAGAAAAAGGCCAGTGAATTCTAGCTCTTCTGTTCACCAAGCGTTATTTAATGCCACAATAAAATTTTCTTAGCGTCTCGGCCACAAACAGCCTTTACAGAGTAAAAATGTTAACTTCTAAACACCTCACATTTTATACATTAACTTAATTACATTTCCTTCAATTAACTAATTACATCCAAATTATTAAAATTCAGTTCATATTATTTTTTAAAGTTATAATACCATTAAATGAAACTTTGCCAATCACATTCCTTATTCAAACCATTTGGTTGTAAAATGTTGTATTTAATAATAAAAATAGATTATTTTCTCCTTAATATGTGCTTCAACATTTCTACATTTCCATACTGCTGTGACACTTGTTCCAAAACTGTTACTTTCAAGCTTTTTACATTCCCCATGTGTACCCTGTTAAAATGTTCTGCTATAGGACTAATAACCTTATTTTTCTTAACATCTCTAATATGTTCCTTTATCCTTTTGCCAAGACTTCTCTTGGTTTCCCCTATGTAATATTTCTTACATGGACAACTTATGGCATAAATTATCCCTTTACTTGTACAGGTATAAATTCCTAGAGTATCAAATTTCTTTCCTTCTATTTTATCTACTTTAGTTGTAATATTCTGACAAATGGAACACTTTCCACATGGGAAAGTTCCTATTTTTGTCAGACTGTTTAGGATTTTTTCCTTCAGTTTAGAATATTTACTATGAACTAAAAAATCTTTCAGGTTCCGTCCCCTCTGATATGAAATTCTCAATTCAATTTGAGACAGTGAAGGAACCTTTTTTTCACTTGTTTCCAATACCCTTTGACCAATTCATTGAATTTACCTAAAAAGAGGGTGTATTTTGAGACAAAAAGCAAAGAATTATTGGTTATTGCTTTACTGTTATTATCATATATAATTTCCTTCCTGTTCAATTTTGGAGTCTTAGCTCCTCTATTATCATAAATTTTAGAATAACTATTTAACACTTCATCTGGACTGTAACCCCCATTTACAAACAAGGCTGCAGCTTTTTTAGCTTCATTACATGCTTCCTTCCCATCACTACACAATTGTTTTCTTGTTAACATTTCTCCATAAGGAATAGAAGCTAATGTATGACTAGGATGACAGCTACTGGCATGTAGCATCCAGTTAATTTGATCAAATTTCCTGTGTATTTTAGTATATATTTTTGTTCTCATCTTACCATTCAATGTTATATCTAGAAATTTCACTTCTAGACCTATTTGAATACCATCAAATTTAATTTCATATTTGTTGGCATTGAGATATTGTATAAATGCCGATACTTGATTATTTCCCCCTTGACAAATGAAAACCAAATCATCTATTTTATTTTTTTTCAACTTTATTTTCAGATGATTTTGTGCCAGTTGTATTAATGTCCAGTTTTACCTTTCCAGTTTATAAATGCTCCTACTGAAAAATATGTTTATATCTAGAAAGTTCACTTCTAGACCTATTTGAATACCAACAAATTTAATTTCATATTTGTTGGCATTGAGCTATTGTATAAATGCTGATATTTGATTATTTCCCCCTTGACAAATGAAAACCAAATCATCTATTTTATTTTATTTTTTTTTTCAACTTTATTTTCAGATGATTTTGTGCCAGTTGTATTAATGTCCAGTTTTACCTTTCCAGTTTTAAAATGCTCCTACTGAAAAATAATATAACTGCTGGAGTATCTGGGTATAGCATTATTTTTCTATTGCCCATTTCTACAGTGTAAATGTTAGTAGGTATACAAATGGCCATCAGATCAAAAAATGTGCAACCTCATTGCATTGCTGACTGCCTCCAGTGTTGCAATCAACAGCAAGCACACTCCTTGCCTTTACTATATTTGACCACAGCTAAGGTCCTTTTTGTTGAAGTCATACGTCTCCACCTAGTCCTGTTTCCACAATCATCAAGCCCATCCAGGTATATCTTCAAGAGTCACAATACATTCTTACCTGCCTCAAAATTATATCTTTGTATGATGGTTCCTGTTCATTCTATTTTAATGCATTTCTGAAAAAAACAACAGATAATAATAATAAAAATAATACCCAGAATATGTTTAATGAAACTTACTTAAGCACTTTTGTTCTCTATTATGGACTTCCTCTGAAGAAATGAAAACCACACCAAATTTATAGGAAAACTCTATATCTTTGCTTAAGTCACTTTAATTACATCAGTGATTACATTGTTTTCATGAGATAGAGTTTCTGACATGGGCAATGATACAGATTGAAAGTTGCAGGGTACAAACTTGAGTTCACTGACAATAGTTCATCATAATAAGGGCTATCAGATACCATCCAAGAGGAAAAACAAGTTACACATGAAGAAAATTAAATCCCATGTGGTCAGGAGGAAGAAGTTGAACTGATAGTGACCATCTTTCAAATGAATAACTGGGCAGCCAATTCCCATTACAAAGAAGTTAATGTCTGATGAATGGAAGGTATTACACAACCTGTCAAAAAGCCTATTGTTTGGTCATGCCTTCTAGAGAAGACAGGCTTAACACAGCTTGCCATGAGTACATCAAGTTCCAAAGATAATAACCTGTTTTCCTTATCAACCAGAGCATCAAGAGAGCCAGCAACCAGCACTGAGAGAAACTGAAGCAGTGTGATGGATGAAATAACAAGAATTACATGGGTGATAGAACATATCTCCATCAGTTTGGACCAAGGGGAGTATAATGGTATAGTTCCAGATCAAAGCAGACAAGGAAATGGTCAGTTCATGAGACTAGTTCCACTATTAATAATAGGCCTTCACATCCAAAAAGAAGATGAAGTCCAAGAGATTCCCAAATGCTGGTGTTGCAGAGGTAATAACCTGAGCAAACTGAAAGCCACTCATAATATAATCAACGGTTAACACACACACACACACACACACACACACACACACACACACACACATATGCATACATTCATGCAGCTACATTCATAACTCCAGGGACATGTACACACACACACACACACGCATACATTCATGCAGCTTCATTCATAACCCTAGGGACATGTATGAGCACACACACACACACGCGCGCACACACACACACACACACACACACACACACACACGCATACATTCATGCAGCTTCATTCATAATCCCAGGGACATGTACATACACACACACACACACACACACACACACACACACACACACACACACACACACACACACACACACACACACACACACACACAAATTAACACTCCCCTCACCCCCATGTTTTCACTGAACTCACCTGCACAATGATCGCTTCCATAGCATCTAGGTAATCACTGTCTTTGACGGCACTGACTTTTTCCTCCAATAGTAAACTTTTATGCTACTAAACAATCACTTGGCAGTATAAATCATGAGCATCAACCATTTCTAGGGGAGCACATGGTATATTATTATTATTATCCTCTGCTCAGTTTTGGCACTTTATCACGCAGCTCTGCCTGTGAGAACACCTTCTGTATTGAGGCTCTGACTATCAGAGCACCTTGTAGAAAAGAGCGTGAGTTTGTAACTTTAAGAAGCATTTCCAGATGTAAGCATGCACCTATAAATGGTGAGCATGTGCAGGCAGCAGTGCCATTTGAGAGAATAGCCAGAGTGTTAACATGTATGAGTGTAGTAGTCAGTCTGTTTATAAGTTTATTTAAGTTTAAGTTATTAAGCCTTGGTCCTGATGTGTTTGTGTGTAATAAAGCTGCTTGAACCGAACCCACAACTGTTTGTCTGTTTTATCCAGACCAGATGAGCAACATGGTATCAGAACTGGGATTGAGAGTGCAACTTTTTAAGCGATGAGGTGCAGAGTTAACAATGAAGGTATATTGAGCAGTTTAGATGATACAGTGCTCAAATGATCAAAAAGGGCCAGAAACTAAATTCAGGTAACCAAAACTTACACAGATGATGTATTTTGCAAAGAAAATGAAATGGAGCATTTGTAAGGCACAAAACACATTATTAATTAAACCAAGTGTTTGGAACACGATATTTGATAAAACCATCAGAAATATGTATATGAGGCTCAGAATTATCTTCAGTTTGCATAACGAACATATTTAAAGTAAAATGAGCACAAGAAAAATACAATGAGCATGATAAGAGATTAAATGGGCATAGCAAGTGCAATAAAAGGGAAAAATAAGTTTAAAGAGCAAGGTGACTGCATGTTTTGTTAGTAAAAGACCATGTTTTGAGCATAAACTGCTATTTCACATTGGCTGAAGCCATTCAAAGCATAAATAGAGTTGTTCGAAATATCTCAGAGTGTGCAAAGTGTTTGCAGAGTGTGTGCTTTATTGCAGTGCAATTATGTGAAAGAGTTTGCTGTGTGAAAAGTACAGTTATTTTGCAAAGTGCAGTCAAAGTACAGCCATTTCAAAAAAGTTTCTTGTGCTGTGTACATTTATTCGAAGAGTGCCGCCATTTCAAAGTGTTTCGTACACTGTATAGCGTTATTTCGCAATGTGCAGCAATTTTGAAAGGGTCTTGTGCTCTGTACAGTTTATTTGCAAAGTGCATTCATTTTGAAGTGTCTCTTACTCTGAGCTTCTTCTACTGTGTACAGTTTTTTCACAAAGTATAGTCATTTTAAAGTATTTCTTAAACTGATAAGGAATGTTTTCACAAAGTACAGTGATTTAAGTGTTCTTGTGCTATGGAGACTTATTTGGCAAAGTGCAGTTATTTCAAAGAGTCTGTTGTGCTATTGGGTATACTTACAAGTTCTGGCATATATTTGTGTGTGCATGTTTGTACATAATTGCAAGCACCTTCACTACTCTGTGTTGATATGGCAGAGGCCTTTTGCAGACCCAGTCCTCTTGTGTTTGATCATAATATTGCAGAGAATTGGAGAGTATTTGAGCAGGAATACGATATTTTCATACAAGCAGCTTTTTCAGACAAAGATGCATGTACAACGGCATTCATTTTGCTTAACTTCGGTGGGTCAGAGGCCATTGAAAGAGAGCGTTCATTTGTGTATGCACTGGCAGTATATGCAGGAGAGGGATAAAACTGCCATATTGTTGTACCGGCTGAATCAAGAGAGGACCCTGAGTGCTTGAAACATAAATTTAGAGAAATGTGCAACCCCCAGACAAATGTTACATTAGAGACGCACCTATTTTATGCAAGAAACCAAAAGGCCAGTGAAACATTTGCAGTTTATATCACTGATTTGATAAATAAAGCTAAAATGTGCAGATCTGGTGATTTGAAAGCCAAGTTAATAAAGGACAGGCTTGTGTGTGATGTTAATAGTGCTGCAGTGAGAAAGATTTTGCTTTGTGACAGTGATTTAACATTGAGCAAAGCCATAGAGATTTGTGAAATTCATGAGCTCACAGAAAAGCACACAAGTATGCTTGCAAGTGATAAGAGCTTAGTTTCAGCAGCCTCTAGATCAAGCACAGACAGCATGCAATACATGGCAAGCAAAAGCAGGCCTAAGCACATGGCAGCTGCAGCCCCTGTGGGTTCCCTGGGAGATCCTGTAATTTTCTAGAAAGTTTCAATTCTAACTCAGCAAAATGGACATGCTCAGTATAAGGGTGAGTAAGCAAAACCCAAGTCAAGTCTTATTGTTAACTATTGTAATTGTGGTGCCAGTCATGAGTCTTAAAGAGAGAAGTGTTTAGCATTTGGTCAGCAATGCCACAGGTGTAAAAAACTGAACCACTTTCAAAAGTTTTGTAAATCAAGAAAGCCTCATTCAGTTACTGGTTCAAAGTATAATGTAATGTCAGCAGAAACATTTGCTAGAGTGAAAGCTGGTGAGCAACTTAATTTGGCTAATTGTGCGAAGTTTGTTGCTTATGAAGGTGAAGAGATTCAGACTGATGGCTCAGTAGTGTTTTCATGCTATTTGGCTGGGAACAGTTACAGCTTGCAATTTTATGTAGTCAGAAGACCTGTGCAGTCATTATTAGGTATCAGAGAGAGTTTAAAAATGAAACTGCTTTATTTTACCAAAGAAGCACATCATGTAAGCATATGTTCCAGTTCCAGCTTCAGTGATGTTGATGTTTTCAACAACAAGTTAAGAAACCTCCAGTTGTGTACTCCATAAAAGTAGACCCAGAGGTCAGTCCAGTGGTCAGACCAGCAAGAAGAGTTCCAATAATTATGCAGGACAAAGTCAAGGTCCAGTTAGACAAGATGGTGCAGCAAGTGGTGATTTGTCCAGTCACAGAGCCAACTGAGTGGGTGTCTTCCAGCTGCTCATATGAAAAGTTCAGATAAAATCAAAATATGCATTGAGCCAAGAGACTTGAACAAGGCATTGAAGAGACCTCATCATCCTATGCATACTGTCGAGGAGATTGCCACTCTCATGCTAAATGCCTCTGTTTCTTCTGTCTTAGATGCAAAGAGTTCATTTTGGTTCTTCACCACACCACTGACTACATTCAGCACACCATTTGGTGGATACAGATTCCTCAGGATGCCTTTTGGAATAAATACTGCCAGTGAAGTCTACTGGGACTCCTGTCTGAAGTCGTCTGTCAACCTGTCCATCACCACTGCAAATAGAAAAGGGCACAGAGCTGATCCTTGATGTAATCCCACTTCCACCTTAAATGCATCCATCACTCCCACTTCAGATTTCACCACTGTCACACTACCCTTGTACATATCCTGTACCACTCTTACATATTTCTCTGCCACTCCCGACTTCTTCATACAATACCACATCTCCTCTCTAGGCACCCTGATATATGCTTTCTCTAAGTCTATAAAGACACAATGCAACTCCTTCTGACCTTCTCTGTACTTCTCCATCAACACTCTCAGGGCAAACATCACATCTGTAGTGCTCTTTCCTGTCATGAAACCATGAACTAATCATCACCTCCCTTCTTAACCTAGCTTCTACTACTCTTTCCCATAATTTCATGCTGTGACTGATCAATTTTATCCCTATGTAGTTACTACAGCTCTGCACATCACCCTTATCACTGTATCCATGTTACTAGTAGTCCAAAATACCCACAGACAAATGGTCTTGCTGAATGTGCAGTGCAGAGTGCAAAGCAATTACTGGAGAGGTCAAAGTGTGACAACACTGATATCTTTTTGAATTTACTTAATCTCAGAAATATACCCCATGACAACCTACTTGGCTCACCTGCTCACAGACTTCCAACTAGGCAAACCAGAACAACCTTTTCTATCAGTTCTAGTTTGTTGGTGCCTAATGCTAAAAACACCAGAGCAATCAAAGCCCAACTCTTAAGAAGCATTCCTTTCAGACATCCAGCTATGATAAAATGAGCAGATTTTTACGTCTGTTAAAAGAAGGAGCAACAGTAAGGATGCAATCAGCAAAAGGCTTTGATTGAATTGGTCATGTGAGAGGCATATGTGCCAAGCCAAGATCCTACTTGGTGGAATCTAAGGGTATAGAATACGGGAGAAACTGCAGGCATCTTCTTCCTGTGTCTGAAATGATATCGCAGCATCGTACCTGTGATACAGACTCTAGATATCAGTGCAACCCTGACAATGTTCATACTGAAAAACATGACTCAATATCCATTCCTGTCCCTAATGATGTCTCAGATGTCCCCAATGTTGAATATTCCTTGAAGACCGTCTCCGTTGCTAGTTTCATTTCTGATTTTTGTGTTACACCATCAGGTCATATTTCTAGACCTATTATAAAACACACAGCAACCTGGACATGATTGTTTTATATGTTTCTAATTTTGTATGATGGCATGTCAAAGAAATTAGTTCTGCATAACTGCATGTCATTGAATACTGTCATTTGGTATATGATCTATTTTTCAAAGAGGGAGTATGAAGAACAGAGTGTGTGTGTGTGTAAGAAGCATTTCCAGATGAAGACATGTGCCTATAAATGGTGAGCCCGTGCAGGCAGCAGTGCCATTTGAGAGAACAGCCAGAATGGTAACATGTAGGAGTGTGGTAGTCCGTTTATAAGTTTATTTTAGCTTATGTTACTGAGCCTCGGTCCTGATGTGTTTGTGAGTAATAAAGCTACTTGAACCAAACCCACAACTGTTTGCCTTTTTTATCCTGACCAGATGAGCAACAGACCTTAATGGTGGATTGGTCTAAGAATCAGAATGGATTATCATTGGGGCTTGACCATGTTAAGGCTTCCCCACATGGTGAACCTTCCTGAATCCCAGCCCATGTGTTCCATTTACTGACTGAAGAGTGTATTCACAAACTGCCAAAAGCTAATACAAATTGATTTCTTTGGTGGTGGTGTTGTCTTTTGGCTTTTCCTAGTTAGGGGTTGCCACAGCGGAACTCCGGTCCGCTAATGATTGGCAGTAGATTTTGATGAACGCTGAGGTGCCAGTTCGATGTTCAAACTTCAACGAAGGCACACCCATTTACGCATGTCTTTCGAACGCCCACCCAACCACAGGGAGGACATGCAGACTCCATACAGAAGGCACTCCCTGCACTCCAGCCGAGAATCGAACGAGAGAACCTCTTGCTGTGAGGCAACAATGCTACCGCTGCACCACCGCGGATGTGGTACAAATTAATTTCTTTGATGTATTTTTTGATAATTGTTACATAAAATGTAAGCTACTTGCAGAGGTTTAAACCATTTGGTATTTATAGTTCAGCAACTCTGCTATCACCATTGTGGCTACCAAAATATCTTGCAAAACATTTAGCTACACAGCTGTTGTGCCTTTTTATCTGACCATTTTCCAAAGCTGCAATCAACAGTCATGATAGGCAAGAAAGAAAAAATGTTGAATGGTGGGAGTGTAGCTTTATAAATGTAAGATAACACCTGCACTCATTGAATTATAGTAGTTTTCCTAGACTATTAATATTTGTTTGTTTCATCAATTTGCGTACTGCCTCAGTTAACTTTTGTCTTTCTCAAAACAATAAGCAATAAAAATGCAAAGCAGTGTAAATTTTTGAAACTACAGCATCATGTCCCACAGAAAATTTAATTGCAAGGCAAATAATCTTATTGCTATCTGATTTTCTAACTTAGTAAAGATTTAAAATATGCTTCCGACTTGGGAATTTTATTTCTCACTGTAATCTCTTGACCTCTAATTTTGAAAAAGTAGCTTGAGAGATGTATTTCACTGTTCATGCATTTTTAAAACACTCTTAAACAGAAGTTGACCAGAATCTATTTGTTGTAGTCTCTTTCTAGTCATTCTTATAAATAAGTTTGGAATGATCTCATATTATATGCCATTCTAGAAAACCTGCAGAAAAGATTTGATACTGGAAAGGGCTTGCTTGCTTTTCTCAGCATGTTTACATACTTAGTGTAAAATGAGATTGTGACTCAGTGTACTGAAAATGTATTGTATGACATAGAACATGTACCCCAGATAGGAGATTTTTTTTTCCCTGGAAATTAGTGTTAAATCTAGACAGGCATATGCAAGCACTAATTCCAGCTGAAAGTGCTGCATCCATATTCATAAAAAATCATACAATTAGTTAAAAGTATACTCTATTTACAGTATCCTTCAACTTTGTTGTGCACTTCAATATTCCCCATAAACAGACAGAAACCATGCTCTTGCGGATGTGCCAAATTTAGCATGAAACCTTACGCTGCATGTTGTTCCTTTGAAATAAATGGTAAACGATCCCTCCATCATTTTGTGACAATGGTCTGAAGAAGCAGAGTACTTCCTGTAAAAGTGCTTACCTGTTTTAGTCAATAAACGCTTTTTGGATTCTGAGTGTGAATCGTTTGTACATTCGTGTTTGGAAGGGGTCTTTTATTTTTTTGAACTTTGTTGCTGCTGTAGAGACCCCAGCATTCAATGAGTGTTCTTCATTTAATCTTGGTATATTTTGACTAGCAACCTAGTGACAGGGCTATGTAAAAGGACTACCATCTCTGTTAAGGCTCTGTTGTTTTAACTGAGGTTAAGTCCCTCTAGGGGTTTGGAAGTGGGTTACAGAGGAATGTGTGAATAAATCTAAGTTAGTTGGGTTAACTATTGTATAGCATGCTGTGTGTTCATGGTCTGTAAGAAATAAAATAATTTTAAAAAATGAAGATAAAATGTTTGAGTTATTTAAGTAAATCTATAGCCTAGTGGGTTAATTCAGATTAAAGCAGCATGTAGAAGGAACGTTGTTGTAGGTTTTGCAGAACCTCATTTAACTTGAGCTACATCAGGATGTAGAGTATTTAATCTAAACTGTGTATATGTAAGGAGTCAGAGTATGATTCTTAAGAAATTATGTGCAAAAGGAAGTGCTTGACACAAACTGAGTACTACTGTCTATGATCCTTTTTCAATCCTCAGAACTTAACAGTAGAGGGTAGCATGCTGGTGGATGGTAAACATGATCTCAGCTGTTTATAAGTTATCTGAGCCTTCTTTTGATAGATGGCAATATATATTTTATATATATTTATAGATGTATGTATGTATGTATGTATATATATGGTATACATTCATTTGATCGGCCAGTAGATTGCAGCAAATTCTCATAATTGTGAACGCAATTGTTGCAAAATTCAAAATATCTCCCCCTTTTTGACCCATGGAGCAGTTGGAAATGTCGCTTTCGGTGTTTTGTACAACATTCCAACTATTCGCCACTGAGAAATTCGTAATTTAAACTCTGTGTTATACACTATCAAGGAAAGGTTGGTCGCTCAAATGAATGTATTCCTTATATATATATATATATATATATATATATATATATATATATATATATATATAGGTATACTTTCCTACAATGAAAATGTACTTTTTCAAAATAGGAAAGTACATCCCCACTTAAGCGAAAGTGCACTTTAATGAAAGTGCAGTTTCGCTTAAGCTCACTAGACCAAACCTACTGCACCACAATGGAGGTAATTGAAAAACAGGCTATGTCCTCCACTGTAGTGCGGTATTCACAGACCTTAGGGTTACGGCTCGGGTCAAGGTAAGGGGATAGCCCTAGTAACTATCCCCTTACCCTAACCCGTGCCCTAACCGTAAGGTCAGTGACTATCGCACCACAGTGGAGGGCATAGCCTGATTAGGAATGTCCTCCACTGTGGTGTGATAGTCATGGACCTTACGGTTAGGGCTCTGTTCAAGGTATGGGGAGAGCACTAGTAACTGTCCCCTTACCCTAACCCATGCCTTAACCCTAAGGTCCATGACTGCTAGCCCATTTGGTGTAGCGGGGTCGCGGGAGTGCACTTTCGTGTTAGTGCGGGTGTACTTTTGAAGTTCAAAGTAGTGAACTTTCGTTCTTCAAAAGTACACCTATATATATATATATATATATATATATATATATATATATATATATATACTAAGTTTAAAGGGAAGCTGCAGTCATGAGTTTGGATGACAGACAAGGTTATTACCTTTGAGAAGTTAGGAGATATTTTAAGTATGCATGGACTGACATCATGTGGAATATACAAGATGACAATGGGGATGTCATTGTGTGCATAGCATTAAAGGTCTGCACATGTAGTTTTCAATGTTTTTAGCAAAATGAGTGGTTTAGGCCAATGTTTGGGTCAGACAGGAGTATAATGCAGTCTATTACCACAATGGCATATAAAAAGAATGATAAAAAAATGTATAAATATATTTAAAAGCATCTGATGTAAGCATTGACCAGCCCCCTTTGTTCATAGTTCTGCAAAGCCTCATGTAACAACAAGAACAATGTTACTGTTAATATGGTTGCTAACTGTGGCTTAGCATTCATAAGGACAGCTTTAAGTAGCAAACATGATGGGGATAAGGTATGGTACTCTGCAAAATGGATGAACACAGTGACATCATGAACACCATGCTGACACAGCAGGGTGGGGGAGTCAAATGGCATAAGTAATGGGCATCAGATTGTGCTTGTGTGTAAAAACAAAATGCTGCAGTAAGGAAGACATATTAGTTAGGGTTGGGGTATGATACCGGGAGGTAGGGAAGGTATAGGGGAGAGTTCCTCTACCCTGTCTCAGGATTCTTTTCATGCACCCTGTGACTCCCACATTGGAGTCATTCTAGGTGTGGTACTGTCTTATGAGTTTTTATTAAATATGAGAATGACAGTGTTGGAAGATTTCAAAGACAATCTGAATGCAATAGCGCAGCAAACCTCAAAACTATTTGCAGCCATGAACAAAAGTTCTAAAGGTTCAAAAGTACAAGGTAAGATAGAAAAAAGGATATCCCATCAATCATCCAAGAGGAACCTGAGAGACATTTATTTACTGATGGAGGAACTGGAGTTGATAGCTAATGTAGGGCAGATAGGGCCGTCAACATTCATAACAGCATTGTGCTTAGATGTTAGCAGGTGAACAGCAATGTCTCAATGTGATAGAATCGACTGTATTCTGATCGATACTGAATGGTTGTGTAAAAGGAACAGAAGATTGCTTGGAAGACTTTTGCTGTACTTAGAAAGGGGTGGATAAACAAAACTATGTTAGGTAATTGGGCTTGGAGCAGGATTTGGTGGAGGTAAAACTGAAATTTGGGATGTTACCCAACAATGTAGGAATTCAGACAAGTAATTCTGGATTGGCTAGTGGTTATTGTGATGGCCCTTTCTAATGGACAATGCTAGTTATTTTTGTTTTAGTTGCACTGAGGAAGGCTATTAGATTTTAGCTGAAACTGGTTTGCTGCTTGTGTAACTTCTTAATGATTGACTTGCCACATTAAATTTTTATATAGCCTGTCTCTGGAGTGCTGGTTCATCTTTTGCTGTTGATTCATGGTTCAAAACCTTGCACTCATCCATCGTGCGTGATTTGGTTTGCAATGCTAGTTATGGCCAAGAGATTAAATTTGATGAAAGTTTAGAAGGCTGCAAAAGGTAATGTAGTACAGCGTATATTTCCCATAATGTTAAGTAGATGATGATAGGGAAATTGGGTCAGATGAAAGCAAAGAATTTCAAGGAGGCTTTGGTAGCACTTCAGGAGCACAGGCCCAGTAAATAGAGGGAGTAGTTAATGGAAAAATGTACAGTGATTTCTATGTATTGCATTGCAGTCATCACCAAAAGAAGCTGGGTCAAGCACTGCCAATGCTTGCTGATTACATAGATGGAAGGGATATCTAGCAGAAAAGAAAAGGGAAAGCAATGCTGAGTTACAATCAATGGTTTTGAAAGCAAATTGCAAAAGAAGACACTGAGAGAGAATGTGTGGCACCCTGACATATAGCTGTGTGCAATGATAAATTAGACACCACTGATTGTGAGCAAAAGGGAATAGAAAGGGGGTGACAAATATTGTTGATCTGTTTATACTGTCAAATGTAGCTGGTCTTCATAAAGGTTTACTCATGTGTCTTTACACTGTAGTGGACAACATTAATCTTTGAGATACATTGCGAGGGAAGTGAAGAGTAAGTCATCACAGCTACCAGCAGGGGTGTAGAAATCTGGCAAGCAGGAGATATTCAGAGACCACAGAGACAGAAGTAATGGGTTCTTTATCTTGTGGATCTGTCATAGCTGGAGAAGGAGGGAGTAGTCACAACTCCATATTAGCTGGGAAGTCCTAAATCATTTTCTGGAAGATTTTTTAATGGATTGTTTGAGGATGTGGCAGCATCAGATAGTGTCAGATTTGGGTTATTATTACGTCAGGATTCACAGGTTTAAGGCTGTACATGCAGCAATTGTATGATGATTGTATTAAAGGAGGATATAACAGGAAGTTTACCAGAAAAATAAAATGGGTTGGTAGGACAGCAGTGTCATTTGTGGATCCCCTCTAATCATATTCAGGTTTCCCTCTTGTTTTTGATGTCCCAAATACTAGGTGGGTAATATTTTATTCATCATATGTCCTGCTTGGTCATTGAAAGGCAGTCTCAACAAGGAGGCCCAAAGAGTTCAGTATGTATCCTTGGAAGATACTATTAAGTTATACAGACAAACAAACTACCCATGACTGGGTATGATGTGTAAAAAGGATCGGCACTTACTGGGAATAAAGATAGGATTCTAAGGTGCACCATTTTGGGAAAGGGGAGTAGGAGGTATGACATAATGAGAAAAATGTGCTCATTGCCCAGTTCGGACAGTACATAAACTCACACACTGCAGATGACATCTAAGGGGTGCAGCCTTCAGATAAGATGTCTGTGAAATCTTTAGAGGGAGTTTAAAAACAGTGTTATGAGACTGTTTTTGAGGCAGCCTTGTAATGACATCAACAGCATCAGTTTTAAAAAGAATCACTCCTTCAGCATTGGTTGAGGCCCATACTTATAAAAAGGAAAGTCTTGATTGGAGGGAATTAAGGAGGTCATTAGATAAAAGCCGAGGGACCTTGTCCGTTATGTTAGGTAAGATGTGGGTAAATAGAAAGAAATCGACCTCTGGAAGGCAAGGGAATGAGAAGGATACATATGAGAAGTGTTATAACTCAGTGATGGCTGCTTTCTTTTTCTTGCAGTTCCCAAGGCATTCTTTCTCAGTTAGCACGTATTCATGCTGAAACTCATTCACATTCTCTTGGAGAATCACCAACACTATCTTTTGGGGGACATTGTGTATAACAACTTCCAAATGTAAATTAAATTTTGAACATGAGTAATACAGAAGTCACTCACCAGAAAGAAACTTTGCAGACATGACTTCACATTGCACTTGGTTCAAAAGAAAAATATTTCAGTTACTTCTTACTCCTGAAAGAAATGGAAGAAAAAACATTGGGAAAGAAGAAAGAGAGAGAGATCAGCTGCAGCAATGACAAATTTCATTATGGAAAACAAAATACCTTTCCTTTAATATGTAAACAAAACTTCAACAACACAGCAGTGAATCGCTCACACCATAGCTCTAAGCATTTTGCATAACACCTGTTAATGTAAAGCATATCAAAAGTCTGCCTGTATAATTAGCACTTATTTCACCAAATATTGTATAAATACTAATGGATAATGCCACATGACCAATACATTTTTTTAGGATATGCAGAAGAATGTCTGATGTACAGTGCAAGTTGATGGCCATGCACTATTCAGCATAGCTCCCAGGTTACACAGCATGTATCATGTGTTATCTTTGTAAGTTTGCACTGCCATGTAGTAAATGATATGGCCCAAAGCTGTGGAATTTATGCCACCATGTTGCCTGTGCAGTACCATGCATAACCTGTCACAGGGGTTGTCTTGCTGCTGCCATTGGCTGGCAACCATTGCTGTCATCACTAGTGACACAAATGACAAAAGAAGATGCACTGCCACGATTGATAACTGGTTGTGGCAGCTGTGCACCAGCGCAGCACATGGTCATATTATGCAGAATGCAGCAGGCCATAAACATTTTGCTTACAGTTGCAGCCTCATACTGAAGGTCCCTCCTGCCTTGTCCAGGCAAAGGAAATGGGCTTTGAGCAAACCAAATACTTTCTCGGTGATTATCTATATGAGGGACAGGGTGTTGGTCAAGTGCTCCTCAGCCACTCCCTATGGGTAATGGACTGGTATTAGTTAATGTTTGAGTTTGTAGGCTGCATCACCTGAAACACAAAACAGGGAGGCACACATTACAAAACATGACGTTTTCTGAATACTACCTATACCGATATAGAGCTAGAGAAATAACTATTGATAACAACAATAGAATAGTTTGCATTTTCAGTATAGGTGACTGTAATAAATCCTATCATGCAGACAGAGCAGGTGCAGAGCACTTACCAACAAATCCAGCTTAAAATGGTGATAAATCCAGTTAACTCAAGTAAAAACAAGATAAAAAAAAGAAGTCACTGGAATCACTGCAGATAAAATTGAGTTTTATTTATAGTGGTTCCAGTGACTTATTTTGGGTTTTATCTGTAGTGGTTCCAGTGACTTATTTTTGTTTTATCTAGGTACAGAGAACATGTGTCAAATGAGAGAATCATGGAAAATGCCAGGATGCTGGGCAAACACATCCACGATGCACCTGCATGCATTACACACTACCTGGCATGTGATAGAATGATAGCCCTACCTATTTTTTTTCTCCCCCTATGGTCCAGATGAGGCAGTTATAGCAAGATGGCTGAAATTTATCACAACAATCTCCTCATGAAAGTGTTCTATTCCATAAATGGAACCCATGGAAACTGGCTTTGTTCTGTAGTGATAGTGGGGTCATCAACATTTGCCAAGAATATAGCAAGGAAATGCTATCAGTATTATTGATGAAGAAGTCTGTGAGATGACCAATGTGCCTCTACTCTGTCACCGAAAGATTACCATGGCATGAATAATGAGGCCTATACATACCTTGGTATCCACAGGTAAAGGAAAGATGGGCATTCTCCCAGCTCCCATTTGTTGGCCATAAAAGTTGACCAAAGCTCTTAATAAATCCCTGACAATGCTAAACCTATACAATAACTCCTGCTAAGCAAAGTTCAGGTGCAATATTCTTTGCATATATCTTCTTTTATTCGGGAGACTTATTCTTTACATATACTTTTTCTTTCCTGGACCATTAAGAGGTACACCATATATAAGAAGTTGGAAACAGTTACACAGCAAAACAGAGCATCTCTGTGGATTGCAAAATGGATAGAAAAGGTGTGGATTTGTTTTCTATAAGTCATTTGTGCAGGATGCAGACGCACATCAACAAGTTGTAATGAATGAAAAAAGGTGGGGAAAGGGACTCATTTACATAAGAAAGCCATAGATTTTGCACCCATTCATCTTCTGCCTCTCAGTATTCCCGTATTTACATATGACTTTGTGAGTCATCTTCTAATTGTTCCACTTTGCTAAAGCTTTTATCTCTGAAGCAAACCTTCTCTAAGCTTATGCGCAACCCTCACACACATACTCATTGCATTTAATGACTATGAAAACCACCCTTGGATACCACTGAATGTTAGTATGCAAAGAATAGTCTGCGCCGAAAAGTTTACACTTTTTATTTTCTTCAGTACTGCTTATCATTGCAGAGTTATCCATGTTTGTTTGTACAGGGATAACTTGATTTTGCCAAAAAAACTCAATATGCAACCACTGGAAGTTAAGCTTACAAGCTTGCACATCTCCACTAGAGGGAATAAGTTGAGAATGCACTGGAATGTAAGCTGCGCTGAGCTTTACGGAGTCAAATCGACTGGGCATTAAACATGTCATCCTTTCATTACAGCACATTTATAAATGTTTGCCTGATGGAAGTTTCAGTATTTGGACTCAAGTCACTCAAGAGTGTATAACACACCCTCATACATTTATTTTTGTTTACCTGGCAACCATACCTTGCAACTGTCCAGATTTTCACAGAATGTCCAAATATTTGGTTTTCTGGCAAATCACTTGGATGATTTGATGGTTGATGTCACCAAATAATGGCATACGTCTGAGTTTTACACTTCAAGTCCTTCAGAAAATTTATGTCAACACAAACCCTGTTACTCTAGCAACTTTCTAAGTTTATAAGAGTAATATTTAAAATCTGTCCATATTTTTGGGCCTTTGTTCCCCCATTTTGTCAGGCTTTGTCCAGATTTCTTGTTCTAAGAGGTTGAGAGGTATGCTGGCAACTGGATAACTATATTAGGAAAGCATCTTTCAAGCATCTTTCAAATTTAGCCTCAGAGTAATGGCTAGGCAAGTGATATGCTCAAAGTTACACAGCAGGCAAGTGGAAATTGGCAGAACTGAGCCCATAACTAAAAGATGATGCTTTTTAGCAATGCAGAGTCTTAAAACTCATTAATAAGTTGTAGGACTATGCAGGATCGATCTGAGATACTCTGTCAGTGCTGCATTACAGCAGAAAGTGCTATAAATTTAATTATAGATAAACTTAAGAAAAAACAAATAATCAGTATGACTTATACAGAAGGTAGACAATTTTGAATATTAATGAACTGCACAGATTTTGTAGAAAACATTCACAGTGAGGCAGCTCTCTTGACTAAATGAATGAGCTGACTAATAAATTACATTTGGCATTTCCCGTTGATACAGGCATTTTTAACCAAGACAAACTTTGCATAAAAAATTAACAAACAGAAATGTAATTTTACTCAACACATGATTCAGCTCAGTTTATCAGAATTTTCTCAGTTTTAAAATTCTTATGAATGACCATCTCTTCTTCTATTTTTGTATACTCAGCTGAAATTCTTTAATGCCCCTCCTAGGAATACACAGGAAATCTAACGCGAAATTAATTAGATAACATTTTGCATTTTCTAACCTGTTTTTTCTATAGCATAAAAGCCTGGAAAAATATATAAATATTTAAAAGGAAAGGATATTACTCAGAATGTATTTGCCAAGATGATGCTGTCTTGCTGATACATACAAATATATTAAGTATACAACTATGCAACACAGATCAAAGCCAGATTTACTTTCTCAGGGGAACTTTTATGAAAACTATAAAGTCTTTTGGCTTTTCCCGGTTAGAGGTCACCACAGTGGAACTCCCCGGTCCACTCATGATTGGCAATGGATTTTACGGTGCCGAGTTGCCAGCCTGACATCCAAGCTTCAACAAAGGCATGCCCATTCACACTCATTCCTACCTGTATGTATTAGCGTCACTCGACTGCAGGGAGGACATGCAAACTTCACACAGAAAGCGCTCCAGCCAAAACTATGTTTTACACAAAATTATTATTGTAAAATGTTCACTGTGGGTTACTTAATTTAAATCTATGTTATTTACTGGACAGGCATCACCGAAGTTTGTATGTTCACACAGGATGTCACTCCTTTTATGCTTATCATATACATTTTTGCTGTCTGTTTAGCAACATTTGCTCAAATTGTGAGATATAATTGTAATAGTCAAATTCATTTAGAAATAAGTGGTTCATTACTAGTTAAGAATACATTAATTTCTAATCTCCACTGGCGATCGTAAGCAAAATTCTCTTTCAGTTATTCCTAATTATAAAATGTATTCATAAATCTATACCAAGTTCTTTACTCCTGCTACCATCAGATTAAGTATAATTCAGTAAAGAATTAAAAGAATTATGCATTGCTTTTGAAAATGGAGAATCCATTTCACTCTCCAAGCATACCTTAATTTTGTAGGATCATATAGTACGCTTGTAAGCTAAATAAGAATTACTTTGAAAAGATAAATTGATTTCTTTAAGCTGAAAACCTTTTTTCCATTCCATTTATTCAGTTTTTCTTAAACCAGATTAGAAAATCATACATTTTACTTCATAGCTTCTATTCCATTTAGTAAATATGTTTTAGCACTTAAGTAACAGCTAGCCTATGCCCTTAAAGTGCAATCAGAGGGCATTTGATCATGTGCAAAGAGTTTTTTTTTTCCATTCCTGTTTTAATTTTATTTTCATTTATTGGCTTCCCAGATGCTGAGTTCCATGCATTGTATCTTACTGCAAATGTCTTATTTTAGAAAATAACATCAAACAAATGCGAATGTTATATAACTTTCAATTGCTTAAAGTCCATTCCCATGAAGTGAATTGAGGTCCTGCTAAAACCTACTTAGAATTATAATTTTGGGACCTTAATGCTGAAGAACTTCCTCTAGTATCATACATATAAATAACAAACAGCACAGGGACTAAAGTCTCAAAATAAGATTAGCAGCTATTGAAATAAAATACTATAAAGGCATAGCATGAAATCAGGAGCTTTTTAGTGAAATCTCTGTCTCTTTCTTTCTCATTCTGACTAGCAGTCCTGTGGGAAGTATACAAATATATATATATATATATATATATATATATATATATATATATATATATATATATATATATATGTATGTATATGTATATACACACACATATATATATATATGTGTGTATATATTTATATACACACACACACACACACACGTGTGTGTGTGTAGATATATATATATATATATATATATATATATATATATATATATATATATATATATATATATATATATATATATATTTGGGTCTACTTTAGGAACAGTATGAACCTAGGAGTGTTTTGGAGGTGAAAAGAGTGTCAGATAGAGTGATATTTATGATGCTGGAAATTGATGGTGTAATGATGAATGTCGTTAGTGCATATGCTCCACAAGTTGGGTGTGTGATGGATGAGAAAGAAAATTTTTGGAGTGAGTTGGATGAAGTAGTGATGACTGTACCCAATGGTGAGAGACTGGTGATTGGAGCAGATTTCAATGGGCATGTTGGTGAAGGGAACAGAGGGGATGAGGAAGTGATGGGTAGGTATGGTGTTAAGCAAAGGAATGCAGAAGGCCAGATGGTAGTGGATTTTGTGAAAAGGATGGACATGGCTGTGGTGAATACATATTTTAACAAGAGGGAGGAGCATAGGGTGACATACAAGAGTGGAGGAAGATGCACACAGGTGGATTATATCTTGTGTAGAAGGGCCAGTCTGTAGGAGATTGGAGACTGTAAAGTGGTGGCAGGGGAAAATGTAGTCAGGCAGCATAGGATGGTGGTTTGTAGGATGACATTGGTGATCAAGAAGAGGAGGATGAGTGTGAGGCCAGCACCAAGGATCAAATGGTGGAAATTGAAAAAGGGTAATTGTGAGGTGATGTTCATGGAAGAGTTAAGACAGGCACTGGTTGGCAGTGAAGAGTTACCAAATAGCTGGGTAAAAACAGCAGAGCTAGTAAGAGAGATGGATAGAAAGGCACTTGGTGTGACATCTGGAAAGAGGTAGGAGGGCAAGGAGACCTGGTGGTGGAATGAAGTAGTACAGGAGAGTATACAGAGAAAGAGGTTGGCGAAGAAGAAGTGGGATTGTCAAAGAGATGAAGAAAGTAGATAAAAGTATAAGGAGATGAGGTGCATGGCAAAGAGAGAGGTGGCGAAGGCTAAGGATAAGGCATATGAAGAGTTGTATAAAGGGTTGGACACTAAGCAGGGAGAAAAGGACCTGTATTGATTGGCTAGATAGAGGGACCAAGCTAGTAAAGATGTGTAGCAGGTAAGGGTGATAAAGGATAATGAGGGAAATGTACTCACAAGCAAGGAGTGTGTGTTGAGCAGATGGAATGAGTACTTTGAAAGGTTGATGAATGAATATAATGAGAGGGAGAGAAGGTTGGATGATGTGTGGATAGTGAATCATGAAGTGCAGTGGATTAGCAAGGAGGAAGTAAGGATAGCTATGAAGAGGATGAAGAACAGAAAGGCTGTTGGTCCAGATGACATACCTGTGGAAGCATGGATGTGTTTAGGTGAAATGGCAGTGGAGTTTTTAACTAGATTGTTTAATAAAATCTTGGAAAGTGAGAGGATGCCTGAGGAATGGAGAAAAAGTGTTTTGGTACCGATTTTTAAGAATAAGGGTGATGTGCAGAGCTGTAGTAACTACAGCGGGATTAAACTGATCAGTCACAACATGAAGTTATGGGGAAGAGTAGTGGAAGCTAGGTTAAAAAGGGAGGTGATGACTAGTGATCAGCAGTATGGTTTCATGCCAGGAAAGAGCACTACAGATGTGATGTTTGCTCTGAGAGTGTTGATGGAGAAGTACAGAGAAGGTCAGAAGGAGTTGCATTGTGTCTTTGTGGATTTAGAGAAAGCATATGACAGGGTGCTTAGAGAGGAGTTGTGGTATTGTATGAGGAAGTCGGGAGTGTCAGAGAAGTATGTAAGAGTGGTACAGGATATGTACAATGGTAATGTGACAGCGGTGAGGTCTGCGTTGGGAGTGATGGATGCTTTTAAGGTGGGGGTGGGATTACATCAAGGATCAGCTCTGAGCCCTTTCTTATTTGCAATGGTGATGGACAGGTTGACAGACAAGATCAAACAGGAGTCCCATTGGACTATGATGTTTGCAGATTACATTGTGATCTGTAGTGAGGGTAGGGAACAGGTGGAGGAGACACTGGAGAGGTGGAGATATGCTCTAGAGAGAAGAGGAATGAAGGTCAGCAGTACTAAGACAGAATATATGTGTGTGTGACTGAGAGGGAGGATAGAGGAATGGTGAGGATGCAGGGAGTAGAGGTGGCAATGGTGAATGAGTTTAAGTACTTGGGATCAACAGTTCAGAGTAATGATGAGTGTGGAAGAGAGGCGAAGAAGAGAGTACATGCAGGATGGAGTGGGTGGTGAAAAGTGTCAGGAGTGATTTGTGACAGACGAGTACCAGTAAGAGTGAAAGGGAAGGACTTCAAGAGGGTAGTGAGACCAGCTATGTTATATGGGTTGGAGACAGTGGCACTGACAAAAAGGCAGGAGTCAGAGCTTGACATGGCAGAGTTGAAGATGTTTTGCACTCGGTGTGGTGAGGATGGACAGGATTAGGAATAAGTATATTAGAGGGTCATCCCAGGTTGGAAGGTTTGGAGATAAAGCCAGAGAGGCAAGATTACGTTGGTTTGAACATGTGCTGATGAGGGAGGGAGGCAGAGTATATTGGGAAAAAGATGCTAAGGATGAAGCTGCCAGGTAACAGGAAAAGAAGAAGGCCTAAGATAAGGTTTATGGATGTGGTGAGAGAGGACATGCAGGTGATTGGTGTGACAGAGCAAGATGCAGAGGACATGAAGAAATGGAAACAGTTGATCTGCTGTGGCAAACCCTAATGGGAACAGCCGAAAGAAGAAGAAGAGGTCTACTTTAAAACACTGACACGCAAAACACCGACAACGAGAACACCGAGACAAGAAGATCGACACCTGAGATGACCGACAGTTTAAAAGCACAAAACTTCACATGCCCGACAAACCACAATCCCTACAATCAACAAAACAAAACAAATACCTTTCCCGAAAAACACACACAACACAAGCACAACAAAAACCTTACAAACCTACACTAAACCTTACATACACAACTATCTATACACTAACCTTAACCCAAACCCTAACCCTAAGGTCCGTCACTATCGCACACTCACCTAACCCGCGCCCTAACTCATTTAACCCGCACCCTAACCCTAAAGTCTGTCACTATCGCACACTTACCTTGCCTGCACCCAAACCCTAACTCACTTAATCCGTCACTAACCCTAAAGTCTGTCACTATTGCACACTTACCTCAACATGTAGCTGTTCTCAGCATCGGGCTTCTAAACTGTCGGTCATCTCAGTTGTCAATTTTCCGGTCTCAGTGTTCTCATCGCCGGTGTTGTGCATGTCAGTGTTTTCAAGTAGATATATATATATATATATATATATATATATAAATATATATATAAGCACTTCACTATCTCAAAATACTGAAATCTTGAATTTCAGTATCTCTAGCCAAAAATGCTGAAAGTGCAGTTGAGTGAAACTGCTCTTGATTGAATTTGAAGTGTCGAATTCGTGGTTGTTCTTGAGCGGTACATGGGATTTGCTGTGTTTGTAAGGTGCGGTGTGCTGTGGGATATGGTTTGCCTGCCATTGTGTTGATATATGTGGAGATTTAGGTAAGTGCTGTTTTTTAAGGGTTTTGGGTAGGGATTTGAGTGTATGTGAGTGTGTTGGGAAGTTTTCGGTGTAGGGTAGGATAGGTAGGTAATAGTGTGAGTGTGTAAGTTTTGAGAGTGGTGGTTGTACGTATGTGGTGTGTGTTTGTGCAAGGGGAATATAGAGTATGTAGTGGTGGGTTTAGTGTCTATCTTTTTAGTGCAAACTCGGAGTTAGTATATATGTAAATAGCGGGGGTGGGGGGGGCACATCCCCCCCACATGGGGTGCAGGGGGGTTGTCCCCCGCTTATATGTAGGGTAGGTGTGTGTATTTGTGTTGTTGTGTTTGTATGTGTTTTGTTGGTTTGTTGTAGTGTGGTGGGGAAGGTTTATGTATGTTTGTGTGGTGGAGGGTGTATTTAAAAGTCACGAATTTGAATTTCGCGCTTTTGGGGTTTCGATATTGTGAATGTTCAACATTATAGTGTGAAGATACTGAAATTCAAGATTTCAGTATTTCAGGATTTGAAAGTGAATCCAAGTTTGAACTTATGGTCTAGACTATATGGGGTTTGAACTTGTACAAGTTCGACTATGTAATAGGAACCCACTGCATTCAGTATGTGGATGGCTAGGGAAGGTCTCTGTTTAATGTGAATAGGAAGCCTGTTCCAAAGAAGGGGCAATCTCTGTGACTGTCTCTCCAGCGCATTTTGTTTGAGTCACTGACTAGGTTTAGATTTCCAGATTGGGTGACCCTTGTTCTGTTTGTCTTGTGGATGTGTAGCAGCTCCATCAGGGCTGGATTTATGTGTGCTTTGTAGGTTAGGCATAGGACAACCCATAATAGTCTGCAGGAGACAGAGTAAAGGGATAGGGCTTTTAGTATTTACACTTAGGACATGTTGTTAACACCCTGTATTTTATTTGAGAGGAACTTCTCGGGCCACTTCAGCTTTCGTAAGTGCCTAGTCAAGTACATGCCAAATGGCACATTGAACTCAATTATTGATTTAATGGGAACTGAGAACAGTGGGACTAAACCTTCCCTGAATCTGGATGCCATACCTTTACTAATAAACTGTACCACATAGAACAACTTCCTCACCTACTTTTGTTAGCCTTTTATAATACCTGAGTGTGGGATTGAGTGAGATGCCTTGGCCAGGTCAAGGTAGGTGTGTACACTGTTTTTCCTCATCTGTGGCCCTAGTAACTTTTTTAAAAAGTCCACCAGATTTAGTGGGCATGACCTGCCCTTCACAAAGTCAAATTGGGTTGGGTCCAGTGTGGAGGTTTCCTGAGTCATATTTATCAGGTCCATGATTATTCTTTCCATGTCCTTACAAATAAGACTAGTCAAATTTATGGCTCTGTAATTATCCAGGTCAGCTGATGGTCTCCCTTTGTGCAGAGGGTTGACTGTTGTTGTCCACCACTCCTATTGGAATAAAGACAGTCCAGAGGCTGTAGTTAAACTGAGATTGCAGTGGGCCTGATAGGTCTTAATTCAAGCTGTTGAAGAGGAAGCCTGGTATATTGTTGAGCCCCACTGAAGCTGTATTTTTAGCTTTAGAGAGCTCAGTGGCAACCTGCTCTTTAGTGATTCTTGGCAGACAAATGGTGGACGGTACTTATTATAGGAGAACTGCGGGTGATGGTGAGGTGAAGTCTGAGCTAAATTTGTCAGCCAGCAGGTTTGCTATATCTTCTAGATGAAGATGAGTATAGGTGATGCCATCTACAACTAAGTCTGCACATTATTGGGTGTTGCCCTTAAGACTGTTAACAAAATTGAAAAATGCCTTATGTTTATCCTTAGTCTGGGGGCTATTTTTGCCTAAGTCTGCTTTCAGAGTCTTGACTAATCCCGATTCACTTGTTTAGACTAATGAGGGACTTTTTGTTGCGTTGTGCACTTTCCCTCTTATTTCTCAACAAGATTTTCTTTCTTTTGTTGCACGACCTATTAATACTAGAGGTCCCCCCGGGCAGCTTGTTTTTGTGGATTGTCCTGGTCTTATTTTGGCCCATTACTGCAGTTTCTATGCAGTTGTTTATATGGTTGTACAGTGTATGTCTCTGCAGAGGCTCCTGTGTTTTCTGTGTTTGGGGGGAGCTTGGAAACTGGCATTGCCATCACTTAGTAGAAGGAAGTCTGCCTTAGAAGAGTTCTTAAAGTTTTTGGAATTAGGTGGGGGATCTAGTTTTACCTTTATTTCAAGGGAGGCCACTTTGTGATCTGATTATTACCAGTGAAGACATCACACTTGGGGGAGTGCAGCTTTCTCCCATATTTGTGAGTACCATCTAAAACCAAGCTAATGCCACCATCTTGAAAACTGCTTTAGTGGAAATAAACTACCAATCACAGAAATGTCTCAAAAAACATACAAGCAAAAAAAACAGACACAAACCCCAAATCAAACACGGTTGTGGCTAGGAATATACATATTGTACACATTGGATCCATATTGCACCACCATAAAAAAAAATGCAATGCCAGAGCAGCAAACTGCAGTATTAAAACCATACAGCAGCCTCCTATAAAATATACAGGTTGTGAGTTGGCATAGCAGCACAATACCTGTTTGATCACATCACACAGATTGCTTTAATTTGCAGAGCTGCATTGTACCAAGTCTCTGTAAAACAACTAGAAGACTTAAAAGGCAGTATATTGCAACAAGTATCTAGATCATGTCACGGCAGCTAATTCCACAGACGTGCATTCACCCTTGTGCTCACATTCAGCACCACATGCGTTAGACACATTACAAAAGCCAGTCCAAGAAGTTAAACACCAGTGCCAGTGTTCAGCACCAAGCGGCACCTCTGAATTCAAGTACATTTAAATGACAAACCTATTAAAAGTATATAATCTCTTAAAATGCAAATGCAAAATGTGTATCCCCCACATGCTGCCTCAGCTGGCACTTATACCAAGGACTTTTACTTCAGTTTAAGAAATAGCATTAATCAAGCTGCCGCAATCAGAACTAAATATATTTAGGGTAACATAAAAATAGAAAATCTTGGAGGAATACAACGCTACTAAACTATGTAATAAAAGAAAAAGCTAACTAAGGCCTTTAATAAATCAAACTCTACTCACATTAAGGGCTATCAGAAAGCTTAGCAAAAATCTAAAAGTTACCATATAAAACACAGTGGACCGCAAATTAAATTTATCATCCATGGTCAAAGATAATAATAAACCCTTCTTTAAATGTATTAAATGATTAAGAAATGACATTCAGCAATGCCCTAGACTAATACATAAGAGTATTATCCACACTAATCCCAATAATATTGTTAATGTAGAAATCAAAACTGTAGCTAAGGTGGGGAAAAGGAGGAGGTTGCCATGGAATCAAGCTGCTAAGGGGTGCACTCAATAAAATAGAAAACATGCCAGTTGGTCCCTGTAAGTCAGTGATGCATTCAGTTTTGTTGGATAGCTAGGCATGACAGCATCTGTAGTCATTTGGCAGTCTTGATCTGCATTGCAGGCATTTAAATTATTTTCTTGCAGAGTTGATGTATGTTTGTGTCTCTTGGTGGTTAAACTGCAGGAGGTAGGTAGGCAGAATATTTTTGTGTGTGTGTTTTAGCGCATGCTTGCTGCAGTGTGTGTGTGCATGTAAGTGAGTGTGTGGGAGCTTGTTTGTAGACGTTTGAGAGAGAGATTGTGTGTGTGTGTGTGTGTGTGTGTGTGTGTGTGTGTGTGTGTGTGTGTGTGTGTGTGTGTGTGTGTGTGTGTGTGTGTGTGTGTGTGTGTGTGTGTATTTTGGAGGATGCTTGCTGGAGTGTGTGTGTGTGCATGTGTGCGTGTGTGTGTAAGTCAGTGCGTGGGAGCTTGTTTGTAGATGTTTGAATGTGTACATTTGTGTTTGTGTGCCTGTGTGTGTGTGTGCTATTGTATGTACACATCTGTCTGTCTGTTTGGGAGTGTGTGTGTATGAACATGTGTGTTATATATGCATGCATACTTTTAAAGCAATAAAATACTTAGCACTTTCAGAAAGGTAGTGTAACGTTTTCCCTTATGTTTACACTCACCTTACATGCCTCTCAACAGTCCAGAGTTTTGCAGTATGTTCAGATTTTTGCCTCGTATGTTTGGTGTGTTCTTCATGAAGCATGCAGTTTTCAGACAAATTACTGAGGACTGCAGAGGCTAAATAATGGCATACATGTTGCTTTCATAGGTTGGTACTAGGCTATCGGCTCTAGCACCTATACAAGTCTAGCCATAACAACTCCCTGGTTATTTCTTCCCACACTATTTACTTCTCTGGACCCCTGTCTAGCAGGACGACTGACATGATCCCCAGGGTGAATTTCCTTTCTCCCATCCAATCGTCAAGGTTCCTTTTGAAGAGGGCCAAAGAGGTGTTCTGCTTGACATGTAAGGGCAGACTATTCCAGAGTTCATAGCCTGCAATAGATCTGGTGAACACACATCTTATTACTCTACTAACATTCTAGGATTACAAAAGGAAGTCACGGACATGTTATTTATGGGCAGCAGGTAGAAACAAATCTTTAATTCTACTGCTGTCGTTTGTACTCTCAGACTTCACTGCCTAGCCTGAGACCCAACCTTAAGAGCTTTAAGCAGGGGGTGCTAAACATTTGTTAAGGTCGGGTTTTGCATCATTTTAGCACTTAAGTGGTTTATCTTTTTCTGAGTATTGGAGTGAAATCAGCACTCTCTATGCATTACATTTTTATTAAGAGCCTGTTCAGGTTGTGACCCATAAAATCATGCTGGCCATGTCCTAAGTTACTCAGTGCTTGACATTATTTATGTCTTTATATACTTATAGCATGATATGCATCAAGTCATTTATGTATCTGATACCATTCATTTTTTTTTTGCCAGATTGTTGACCAACAGTACTAACTGGGCAACGTATGCCTTTTTAGACACATCCAGGAGCATTTCCTAGTTAACTAACTTACTCAGAGTTGAACAACGGCTAAATGAGGATGAAAGAAATAAAAGACTGTGGGGCAAATTCAATAAACCCTACACAATCTGCTAAGACCAAGTAGAGCACTGTATTGCATTGGGTCTATATCACATAGTCGAAGTTTTATAACTTTGAACATAGAATGTTCGAACCATTCCATTCGAAGTTACAAAACCTCGACTACTGATAAAAAAAAAAAAAAAAGTAAAAACAAAATAAACTGTTGTAAGCAGGGGCCCCCCTGTACCCCCTGCTACTTAAATATACCAACTTCGAGATTGCACCACATTGAAATGAACTGAAACCTACCCTTACGGAGATTTCCGTTTAAATGCTCAAACTTGTACAAGTTCGAACTTATGGTCTCGACCATATGGGGTTTGAACTTGTCCAAGTTCGACTATGTAATAGGAACCCACTGCATTCAGTATGTGGCTCAACATGGTGCATAGTGTTGTATAAACACAGGAAACACTGTGGCATGCTAATTACAGCATAAGCAGCTGAACTGAATACTAATCAACCAATCCAAGATGGAGGAGCTATTCAACTACAAAGCAATCATGTAGACTCAGTGCACAGTGTTGGTTTTCCCTGCAAATTCCAAAACCTACTGGAATACAGCCATGGGATGGAGTCTACTCAATGTTGGTGCCACTGCTGCTAATAGACCATGGCCAAGAAGGAGAAGAGTTTTCAGACCCTGTTTAACTTATCACATTCTGGATGAGGTGGAAATTGTAGAGTGTTAAATAGTGGATAGAGACACTCTACAGAAACTCTGCAAGCTCTGTTGCCCTCAACTCAGACCAAGGGCAAACAGAGGGGAACCAATACCAGTGGAGACAAAGGTATGCATAGCACTTAGAATTTTAGCTACAGGAACCTTTCAGAGACCAACAAGGGACATGCTGGGGTGCCACATGTACCAGCATCCAGGATCATCCATCAGTTCTTGAATGCTATACTACAACATGCCAGTGACCACATATATTTTTCCCGTACACTTGATGACAGAGCCACAGATATGCAGGAGTTCTACCCTGTAGCACACTACACTGAAGTAATGGATGCCATAGATTGTACACATAGAAATCAAAGCACCACTCAGGTAACAGGGAAGGGTCTACATAAACAGAAAGGGCTTCCACTCCATTAACTGCCAAGCTGTGGGTAACACTAAGGGAATCATCTTGGATTTGTGCACCTCAGGCAGTTACCATGACTCTCATATCTGCCACAACTCCCAAATGTATGAGATGTTTACTAGGGGTGGTATCCCACAGGGTCATTTACTGGGGGATGCAGATTATGCACTGGAATGGTGGCTGATGATGTCCATCAGAAATGCACACACACCTACTGAAGAACCATAATGAGGCACATGCTCAAACCAGAAATATCACAGAGCATGTGTTTGGGCTGCTGAAGTCACAGTTCCTGTGCCTAGATATATCTGGGGGAGCCCTGTAGTACAATCCCCGTACATGAACTGAAATCTGCACCATCTGTGCCATGCTTCAGAACATCATCCTGAGAAAACTGCACCAGCAGGATCAACAAGTGGAAGGGGCACACATCTCACATCCACTAGAAAGGTTGCCACAGCCACATGTAGGTGAAGAGTCAGAGGTGAGCCAGCAGCTGCTGTGGGTGTTGGCAGATGTAGGTGTTCTCAATATTCCCTCACATTGGCTAAAAGGCAATGCACACCACATTCACTCACCACCTAAGGGGCTAAAAGCTTAATCCTACACACATATAGTAACATTGATGTTGGAGAATGCTCACAACATTTACCTACCCATGTAATGACAGACTCAGTCCTGAATTAAAGTTGTAACAACTGCTGGATTTACAAGCTAACTGCTGATCCAGTAATAGAACAAAAATGTGTAATAATACACATGAATGGCATATCCTTGAATATTGTTAGTTGGTAATGCAAGTAAGTAAAAGGTGGTTGATTTTTACTGTAATGACATCAAGATGTGACTTATGTGAATACTTGTGTCCTCTATCAAGCAATAAGCCTCAGGCATCAAAGAATCACACATTCATACCCCTCAAAAGTAGCGATGGTCACAGAATGTCCTCATTTAGGCCTCATACTTTTGTACTGGCAAATCATTAGAGAGAGAAGTTAAAAATTAATGACACATGTTTCAGTTTCAGACTTCATATCCTGCAGAAAAATCTTAAAAATACTGATGCAAAGAATAGTTTGAGTCTATCAATTCTCTTTAAATTTGTAAGACCAAAATATTTAAAAAGTCTCCCTGTTGTTTAGCCTTTATCCCACTTTTTATGGCTTTGTCCACCTTTTTTGCTGAAAGAGTGTAGGAGACATGTACACATTACAAAAACCTATAAGAAAGCAGTACAATTAGTACACCATCATCACAAACACAGATATTCTAAGCACCAAGTCAGCTATGCACCCTAAGCATCAGACACAAAGCTTATGTATCCCTGAATCCAAAAGATACAAAACAAGGATATGGCACAATCATCACTTTCAAAGGGTGCTGGGGGCATGCAGGAAGTTTCAGTTGACACAAAAGGTAAATGAGTGCATATGAGTAAGAAAGAGAAACCGGCAGAAATTTGGATAAAGTATCAAATGGCACCGAGACAGAATGAGCTTTAAGCCTCACAGCTGAACCATGCAACTGTTGTGTGTGTGTCTGTATGAGCACTCCACGTGAAATTGGTATGTGAGTGTTTGCAAGAACACACACAACAGTGAAATGGTTCATTGTCATCAAACCTGTTCATAAGAACTGACTCTGCCAGGAATTGCACTTGCACATCCACACCCATGGTCAGATGCACTGCTGCTACCTGAAAGTGAATGATGTCTGCTGGATGTGTGCACCTCACAAGTACACCCAGGACCACAACCCTTTGGCCTGCTTTGTCTTGGTATGGACACCTCAACCACTGATGGTGTAGTAGAAGTAGTGCTGGGGCATGGCCACATTGGATAACATCAGATGATGTGGCTGACCTATGCCCAGATGGATGCTGTCACCCTCCTAGCATATATTCTATCACAGACACTGCCCATTCTAGGCTGTCATTCATCTGATCCATTGAATTGGCAACATGGTGGAGGCAATCACGCATGTCAGCTTGTGCCACATCTACAGCCCTAAGTATTTCCTCACAGGCCCTATTTGAACATACCTGCATCTCCATGACAGTCCTAACCATATGTCAAGTGGCTTGGAAAGACACACTTGGATCAGGTGGAGGATGGAGAGCAGGCCTCCTCTGAGTACCCCTAACAAACCTCCTGTGTGGCACCTCAACCACACTTTAGCTATACTGTCAGAATCACCTGTGATAATACGCAGCAAACACAGGAAAGAAATTATCAGCACTACTACTACAATTCAATATATGCTAACAAACCAACAGTGGTGCCACTATTACAGACAGTAAAGCAATAGACTGACACTCACATCACACATATGGCTAAAATAAATATTTCTGTGAAATGCTCATCAGTACTGAAATAAAAATTTTGGCTTACCTTGTGCAGATGATTCCCCCATTTCCTAGGATGAGTGATCCTGGAAGAAGTCAAGCAAAAAGTAGAGACCATCATCACAATTAACAGCAACACAGGGGGTGAGAATGTCTTAGCCCTTGATATGTCCATTAACAATACATGTAACAAAAACTTGGATGACACGTCCACCCCAAGACCATGAGTAATGAACCAAAATGTGTTGTTAAATGTGCCAACTACTCCCCCTCAAAAAATGGTAAACAAACCTTAGTATTGTTGTCAATATTTTACTATACAAGAAAATTTTCACAATTGACAATAGTTTAATCTACATGGATTCTCCTCCCTAAAACAGCAGTATCAACACCAATCACATTCTGTTGTGAACTTTCCACTGAGCTTTGTATATCTGTGACAGTGGATAGGAACTTTTCATTTGGTGGCAGTGGTGGCTCTGTAGCAGGGGTCTGGTAACCATCTGTCCATGGGCCACTGCAGCTGCTCTCTTCTAGGTGATGAAATCATGCCAGTAGCACTATGACTCACATGATCATATGTCCTGTTGCAGCCCCCAATAGCATTTACATGTGTCACTATCTGCTGCCAAATTTACATTCTTCCAAACATATTCCCATGCCCTCTCTCAAGCAGAAAGACATCATGTCGCCTAAAGGCTTGTAGAATGACATCATTCCCAAGGTCACTGAAAGGGTGTTTGCAGGGCCTGCAAACCTTGGGTACCATAGTCCTAGGTGACATAAAACAGAAAAGAAGGATAATGCACATAAATAAAAGTCCTTCTTCGATACAACACATAAGGAAGTATTTTTTCAATATTACCCACTAGAGAAAAAAATCAAATATAAAAAATAATTTATGTGGTTTTAATATATTAAAGTCAGACACAAAGCAAAGTTTGATCCAAAACTAGGGGAGTAACAATAACAAAGTATACTTCTGTACAAAAAAAATTGTATGTGCCAGCACACCATGGAACTTGGCTCCTTCATCCCAAAAACAAAAAGCAAATGGCATGTCTCTACCAAAAAAAAGGAACTAGAACTTTTAGTGAATTTTTATAACTGCTATCAAAGAAACTGCCACAAAAACATGTGTATAGATTTACCACAGAATACTCATTTGGTGAAATTGGCAGCCACCTGTACCCATGACCAGCACTCCCCTAGAGGTTTATATGGGCCACCCTAGAAGGCTAACACCTCTGTGTCAATGACAATATAGAACATTTACATTTCATGGATATAACAATAGAAGTGTGTAAAGAGAAACAGCTGTAACATTTAACACTTGTGATAAAGTTAATAACACTGCTCATCTGTGAAAGTAACATGCCCTAACCAAAATGCCTATACTCATCAGTAAACTTCTAAAAAGTGCATACAGATACAAGTACCATTTGCTAATGCATATATAAAATATCCAGTACCTAACTGAAAAATGCAGTCATGCCTTATTAAGATGACTAGTCTAATGTGGAGATAAATGCAAAGTAATAGCAATCTTCAGCTGCATTATCCATGTAAACAAATCTCCTCACCTTCAGGTTCCCTAGCTACAAGGTCACCTTTTTATAGTGTAAATTCAAGACTTGAGCACTGTGAAGATCAAACAAGGTATGAACTCATTAGAATTGCTGAATCCCAAATTCTTGGCTCCATGTATTAGATGTAACCATAATGCAGGCACTTCCTCAGTGTTTGTTGCTAATGGATTGCAACTGTGAATGATTACTGGTAGGGAGAAGGAAAATACAACAGCAATTCAGACTCCTTTACCTCCAGTGGTTAGGGCAGCCTGGTTAGATTTACAAAGTATAGAAGTTATTGTGCCAGTGTTTTAAAAGTAAGTATGCAGCACATGTCACAATTTCTGTTCAGTAACATCTAACCTTCCATGTATTGGATGAAACCTGCATATTATTGCCAATTAATATTCTCTGGCATTTTAAGGACAATGATACAAAATGTCTTTCAGACTGCATGTCTCAGATTACTGCTCAGATAAGAGGCTTGAACAACATACAGAGATAAGACAGAGCTGCCTTTTCCAAAAATAGTCAGAAATGGTTGTGTGAGCACTCATTGCACTACAACTGAAATTAATGCATGTACAAACAAATCAGAAGTGCACAAGTACCATATGTCTTGTTGATATAGTTGATGATTTTTGCTTGCTTATATGCACAATGATTTTCATTCTCTGCTGTAAAGCTTTTTCTGTGGCAAAGCGAGATAAGACACCCTTACACTGTGTTTTGAAGGTTCATTGTTGTGAGAGCTCAAATCCAGAATTATATGAAAATCTTTCATGTGTACTAAGATATATTTTGTAGTGTTGTTTATTTTATAGAGTTCTTTCTTTTTTTTACATACCAGCATTTGCACAGTGCACAGCTTAGCTCAAACATGAGAAATGGATAAACACAATAAATGTTATATAATGTACTTCTTTGATAATCAATACATCAACTACACATGTGAGTCACAAGTCTGTGCAGCACATTTGCTAAACATATAGATCCACACACCATATACTATGCATACATCAGGGTGTAAGTCCCACCTTTGTCTTTTAAGGATGACACCTAATAAACCCTGATCACAAGGATAAAACAAATTTAGCCTGGCTTGTCTCGTTTGTGTGATGCTTACCATCAAACAACCCTGGACTAATGGCCCACACATGAAGTAGAAAGAACTCCTGCAGACAGGACACAGACATTCTAAATTTCAGAAATGATACATTGTTGCAATTTTTGATTTCCATCATGCAAACAAGCTAAGTGGCACTGCACGGTGGTTAACATACACAAGTGATTGCTGAAAAGGGACTATCCAACTGTTATTTAACTATTGCTGTGACAGCAGATGTAAGTATAGGATTGTAATACAGATGGTTCTGGGTTCTAATACAGGAAGTACAACATATATTTACTGTTGTTACAGTTCAGTTTATAGTAATGAACAGGAAAATACCCAAGTGCTATGTCAATATTCCTGTGGCAATAGGTGTAATTGTAGGCTGGCATACACATAGCCCTGTGTTCTAATAGAGGAAATTCCAGAATTTTTACTGGTGTTCCATATCACTTTATATTAAATATCACTTCTAATAATTTAAACATAATTATAAATAATAACAATGCATAGAAGTGGAGGCCGTATGAATTATATGTATGAGGTGTAAGATACCCTTACTGTGTTTGAAGGTTCAGATATCTGTAATCATAATTGTATTCTCTGGCCTTGCATGGACTTCACACCAATAATAGTCATAAACACAGGGATGTATAAACCAGGACCTTGTCAGGTCACACACATAAATTGTTAACCCCTCAGTCTGTCATGTGCGTTGATATGTAAATAATTAGTATGTCTGAGAAACACTTACTCTATGACATGGATTAAAAATCACAATTGTGGAAGAAAATGTTTTGTCTCTTATGCATAGGCTTCAATCCCACATTATAAAAATAATATTATCACCCCCCCCAAAACAATATTGTCCCATACATAGCTATCCACTTCACACATGTCTTTTTGACACACTTGATTTGCTCCAAATGGCTATAAAACATGATTGCATCATTGTCGCCCCTCTTTGTTGAGGTGACAGTCCAAATTCAGCTAATATTCTGTACCATATTTTCATGTTACACTGTTGAAGAAGTGGATAGCTATGGTTCTAGCCTACCGCCTTTCTGCAGATTCCTGTACTGCTTTCCCTTTGTTGTTGTTCCACCTCCTGCTTGCCTCCAGTTTACCACTTTCCTATCTACTCTATTTTAACACCTTTAATCTGGTCAAAAACTAGAATCACACACAAGACACACAAGTAACAAAAAAGCAATGGGGCCCTTCACTTTTTGGCCTCTGTGTTTTCATTGAGTTTGGTATTGCGCACCACTGCCAAGAGACAGTGTACAGATTTTCCCTGGTGTGGTTACTACTGTGCAATGCTACTTAAGCATGGTACACTAAGGTAACACATGATAAAACACAGTGAATGTAGTATAAATAATTTCTTTGCATTATTGCTACTTATTTAAAACTGTTACATACACTTGGATTCAAACCCTATATCATCTGCGGGGGATCCAAAATAATTCTGTCACTACATTTACACCTGTGCTACAGAGTCAGCTAAACAGCAGGTGTATTTCATATACTCAGTACTCACAACTCTCATAATTTTATCAATGAGGCTCACTTTTGCTTGGTGTTCAACTATGCACAAACAGAGAAAGTAGTATAAATGTGCTCTATGCAAAGTGGACAGTAGCATATATTACTTTTGTTTACTGTCCATTTAGTCTTCATGCCATGAAACTACATGTGAAAATACAAAAACAAAAGGAAGGCACCTTCTAAGAAAATAACAGATATTTACAATGCAGCCATCTGTTGCCTCCCCCCATGTACTGCAACTTTGGTCTCTCAGTACTTGTCCACAAATATATCAGATACACTACATCAATAAATAAATACTTTCTTATATGCTATGCGCATCTTTATAATGAAAATACACATTCAGATTTTCCAATACTTGTGGTAATGTGGACACCTGTTTGCATGTAGTTTGTATACCTGCAGATTGGAAACACAACAGCAAATACTACACATTGCACACTCATTAATCTGGTAACATGCAGAACTTTAATATTTTGACAGTTGGATATGGCTACACATCCATTTTATGCAAGCCTATCAACATCTCCTTTCCAACATCCAGTGCTGATGTTATCCAAAATAAATTGTCCTACAGCCTTTTAAAACTCAGACTTGTACTGTAGCACTTGCCTAAAGTATTGAATTCTGTAGTCTGTGTACTCTGGTAGGTAGGGGTTCCCATCTCACTGCAGTCAACTTGTGTGTGACTAGTCAGAAGAGCATAACTGAATTTCTTGCAGGTACCACTCAAAATTCATGGAGCACCAATATTTTGACAGCTGCACATACATTTCATGCAGGCCTCCCAACATCTTCTCTCCAACACCCACTGCTGATTGTATCCACTATAAATTATCCTATAGCCTTACAAAAATCAGACTTGTGCCCTGCATCCTGGATAAAATACTGTGTTATCTAGCCCATGTATTTAGTTAAGGGTTCTAATATCACTGCAGTCAACTGGTGTGTGTGTGTGTGTGTGTGTGTGTGTGTGTGTGTGTGTCTGTGTGCGTGTGTGTGTGTGTGTCTGTGTGTGTGTGTGTGTGTGTGTGTGTGTGTGTGTGTGTGTGTGTGTCTGTGTGCGTGTGTGTGTCTGTGTCTAGTTAGAAGAGCATAATTGAGTATCCTGCAACTACTACCCTAAACCCATGGAGCATCAATTTTTTGACAGTTGCACATGCCTACACACGCATTTCATGCAGGCCTCCCCACATTTCCTCTTCAACATTTAATACTGATGTGATCCACTATAAATTGTCATGTAGCCTTGTAAATGTCTGGCTTTGGATGTGACACTTGCATCAAATATGGCGGTTTCTAATTGATGTAGTTAGGTAGGGGTTCTGTTCTCAGTGCAATCAACTGTTGTGTGTGTGTGTGTGTGTGTGTGTGTGTGTTTATGCACTTGCTTCACATTAAAGAGAGCATTTTGCACCAGCATGTCAGACACTGCTATTATCACCTTCTTCTAACCAGACACTACTGATGTCATCACATATAAAGTGTTGTCCAACACTCTCTCATGCAGACTTGTGCTGTGGCACTTGCATTAAATACAGAGGTCTCTAGCTGGTGCAGTTAAATAGGCAAAGGTTCGGTTCTCAGTGCAGTCAACTGGTGTGCATTTTTGTTTGTACACTTACTTGACATTAGAGAAAGCATTTTATACTAGCATGTTAGTCACTGCTATTACCATCTTCCACTCAACAGACTCTACTGATGTCATCAGCTATAGCTGTCTCTCAAGCTTGTGATGTTAATATTACAGGCTAGGCCAGGAGCAGTAGAGCACGTGCCTGTTGCATCATTATATTTGTGGATGTAAAGCATTTCCATCAGGGCAGAGTCAGAGACTGGCCTGTAGGCCAAGCACAAGTTCCTCATCCTATATGATTCAGAGTACAGTGACAGGGCTTTCATTCTATCCATGCACATCATGTCATGGTTTGTTGGTCATGTATTTTCTTGTTGAGAAACCTCTGTGGTCTCTACAGCTGCTGCAGGTGTCTGGTGAGGTACAAGAAAAAACAGGATTGCACTCTATTAGTCCTCTGATGAGGTTCAAGTACAGTGGCATTATAACATCCGCACACTTGGACATGATGGTCTGACAATATAAGGTGAACAACATAGAAGGCTTATATTACAGCTGTGGAAACTTGGTGGTCATAGTTCAAATTGCTAATTACCTCTGTTCCAAGGTCTTGCACCATTGGGTTTGAGTTTGGAGAGGAGGTGTTGTCAATGCTGTAATTAGCAGGAAATTCCACTTTTCATAAGGTAAATATAATGACACATTTTTGTGTTTCTTTGTAGACTGTGTAGCTCTGGCACCAACCATTTGTCTGTGTTAGCACCTCCTGTAATATGTAAACATCATTGGTAGACTCAATGATTGCACCCAATGTGCAATCATCAGCAAACTTTGTAAACCAAAGGCTCTATACTTTATCCTGGACTTATAAGAAATACATTCCAAACAGTAAAGAGCCCAGGACAGATCCTTGTGGTACACCACTGGTGACGGCTCTACTGGTAGAGGTTGATTCACCAACTTTCACAGTATGTGTCTGTCATTGAGCCAATTGGCTAATTATTTACCAATGCAAGGATTGATCCCCAGTTTTTTAATTAAAAAAATGGTTAATCCCCAGCTGGGAGACTTTCTCAATGATACCAAAGTGGAGGATTGTGCCCAAACCCTTGGCCAGATCAACATAGGTGGTATGCACTGTCTTACCTTCATCCAGCCTTTTGCTAACCTTTTAAAATAAGTCTACTATGTTTAATAAGCATGATCTACCCTTAACAAAGCTAAAATGGGCTGGATCTAGAGTTTGAAGGTCACCTATGCCCTTGTTGATAAGGTCCATGATGAGTCATTCCATGACCTTGCAGGTGTGACTGGTTAAACTTATAGGTCCATATTTCCCAGGGTTGGTTGATAGCCCACTTTAGTGCAAGAAAATTTCTACTGCAGTTTTTTACTCTGCTGGAACCAAGCCAGTTCTCAGGCTGCAGTGACAGAGGATGGTAACCTGGCCCACTAGGTCCTGTTGTAGATTGTTTAGTAAGTGATGCAGTGATGCACACAGTAACTTCAAAGCTGTTTGACAACATTGATAGCATGGGTTACATTTGTGACCATGTGGATTGTGCCATATATATGCCATGCACACCTGTCAACTAACCTGGATTGTTCATAATGTCACATATAGGTATAGCAGTGTCCCCTAACACCTCCAGCAGATTTTACAGTATCAGGATGGTGTACTTGATTACCCTTATAAATTGCTGACATCTTATAATAGTTGTACGCTTGTGTTAATTCAGAAACATCTATGATCACTCACAGTCACATATGTTATGTCAGAGATATGGGATTACTGGTGGTATTATTCTGATATTGTCCCTTATTGTATGTGCTTCAGTTTACTGTTGTCCATGAGCCTGTACCTGTGTGTCCCATTTGGTGGAGTCCTCTGCTGAGATTGCAGTCATATTCAGACAAATAATTTTGCACCATACCTGTTAACATCTTAGATCAAGAAATTTGGACAAAGCCATAAATGAAAGTGGGACAAAGGCCCAAAACTAGGAACAGTTTTTAAATATTACACTTAAAGTTGATAGAGTAACAGGTTTTGCATTAGCATGATATTTTTGAAGGATATAAAGTCATAAACTCAAATGTCTGTCATTATTTTCTAACTTCAGTCTTTAATGATTTGTCACTAAATTGCCAGAAAACCACAATTTAATAAAAAATGGACTGAAAATGAGGCAAAAATCTTGGCATTCTGCAAAAATCTGTACAGTTGAGAGGTACACAGCTGCACAATATGCAGCTAACCCATATTGTATATAACATCCCTGATAGATGTCCTCTCCACTGTACATGTTAGGATGCTCATATCACAAAGGCATCTTCTCCATTGTTGTCACCTTATGTGACAGTCACATAATATGCATTTACACTGTGCAGTCTGTACTGTATCATGCCAGCATGTGATTAGTGTTCCTGCTACAACTGTCTTCATTTAACTGTCCCCTTCTGCTGTACAGTAAGATTTTTGGGTCTATGTTATGCTGTCAAAACACATTAAGATTGAACACCACATCGTCGACACATATTCAGCGAAATTCACTTCTGTGATTTGCTGAATACTTAAAGAGCAAAGACGTAGTTGGCTAACTACACAGTTTTGCCCTTTTCTCCACTGTAGTGCAATCTTGGAGTTGATATATTTAGATAGGGGCAGTATGGGGGGTTTAGGTAGATTTACTTCCATTTGGTTGCAGGGCAAGTATTTGTTTGCCCTTTAAGTATTCAGTGAATTGCAGAATTGAATTTCACTGAATACTTGTCGACAATGTAGTGTTCGATGTTAGTGTTTAAACGGCATAATATAGACCCAGATTTTTTACCTGTGCACTTTCCCTGTGTTCACTCCTACAATTTATCTTGTGTCCTTATTCAATACACACACTTCCCCTGATTGTTTATTTTAAATGGAAATCCATGTACCATTACAGATTATTTACACAACTTTTGTTCAGTATACCTGAAATTGGATTCCATAACACTCACCTATATATACACTGTCTTGTAATGAGTTTGGACAATATACATTGTTATATTATGAACCCTGGTAATCATTGTGGAATTCTACATAGTCACACACACACCTAGTATGCCTGTAGGTAAAAAAAATCTATATGTTTGCTGCTATCCATGTTGCTTTTACATGGTTTTCTGACCAGAAACACTGTTGGTAGCTATGAAACCATGCTTTTTTATGTTTAAACACAGTGCGTGGTATGAACATGTAATTAGCCCTGCTGCTCACCATGCAAACATAAATTCTATGTAGGCTTTGCTCAAAGCTTGGACAGACTTTATTGAATCCCCAGGTATATATTTTTGTGCGGAAGCAAGCCACTCTCTACCTCCCATATCTTGGGCATCACTACAAACTTGTTATGTAAATATACTAGCTTCACAGATGGATAACTGTGGAGAAAAATTAAAATCTATAAATACTTTGAATTATTTATTTATTTATTTTTTTATTTTTATTTTATTTATTTTACATTTGTTGACCTGGATAGTCCGACTGGATACATGTCCATTTTCAGCGTTGGCCCGGGGAGAAAAGCTCCAGCATAAACAGATACAGTAAAAAACACTAAAAACTCATAACAAAATAAAATTTCCAGCTAAATAGATAGTGTAGAAACAATATAAAGATATTTACAAAATATACTTAGACAATCATGAATAGACAAGTTCACAGGTTAAAGGTCACCCCTGTTTACAACATGGGGAACAAATAGTAACTAGATTACTAGTTTATTCAACATTTCTTAATTAGAGCTAGCCAGGCTTATTACAGTGGCATAGCCAGTTTAGTGACAGGTGTTGTTTAAGTTTGGTTTTAAACTGGTCTATGGAGGAGAGCATTGTGATGTCAGCTGGAAGTAGGTTCCAGACGCTACTTGTAGAGTTTGCAAATAGGGCATCACCAGCTGCATTGTTAGTTTTGAGGGTTTGAATTGTTAGATTATTTGAGGATCAAAGCAATCTTGGATTGTTATGGGGGGGTGATTATGTTTCTAAGAGCTGGTGTATGATTTGGGTTATAGAGAATTGTATTGGCCATAATCAGAAGGTTGTATTGGATTAGATTGGGTAGTTCAAGTCGCCCAAGCTGTTTGGGGTTGATACAGTGGTGTGTCCTAAAAGGCAGGCCAGTGGTAAATCTGGCAATGTGATTATAACAGGTTGACAATCTGAGTACAGTCTTGTTTAGATTGGAGCGAAGGGGAGAAGCATATAGCAGTGTAGAAAGTAGATGAGAGCGAGCTATAGCAGGGGTCAGGAAGGCTTTAATTCTATACAGAGACCCAAGTTTTTTATTGATGGTCTTGATAGTTTGATTTACTTGTAGGTCAAATTTTAGGTTGTTGTCAATGATGACACCTAGTTGTTTTGTAGAGGGGTCAGGGAGATTATTGTGCCATCTTTTGCATTTATAGTGAAGGTAAAAGCAGTAGACCTATGTGGTGGAGAGAATAGTAACATTTTAGTTTTTTGGGGGTTTAATAACGGTCTCCGATCAGAGAGACAGCTTTCCACAGTATTGAATGTGGACTTGGTATCAGATCTCAAGTCTGAGGGAGATGTAGCTGTGCAAACCAGGGTGGAGCCATCAATGTATTGAATGCAGGTGACATTAGGGATGACAGTATGTAGGTCATTAATAAAGATGGAAAACAGTAGGGGCCCTAGTATGGAGCCTTATGGTACTCTGAGGGTATTTGGTGACAAGTTGGAGAGCTTGTTCTGCCAGAGAACAGCTTGCTGCCTCCCACTAAGGTAGGATGAAAACCACTGAAGGGCCTTATAGTCCAGGCCAAAAGTTTGCACGGTGTCAATCAGAATTGGTGATTGACCATGTTGAATGCCTTGGATAGATCCAAGAAGAGAGCTGAGGATATGTAATTATTGTTACGGTTATTATTTATAGTATAGGTGAAGGCCAGTAGGGCTGAGGTTGTACTGTGGTGAGGTCAGAAGCCATGTTGATTATCAGCCATAAGGTGATTTTGGATTAGATGGTACATGAATTGTTTATGCATACATTTTTCCATTATCTTTGCAAGTGAAGAAAGTATGGCAATTGGTCTATAATTGGAGAATTCAGTGGATGAACCTCCTTTATGCAGTGGGATTAAGTAGGATGTCTTCCAAATGGTGGGGATTTTAGCCTCTGCTATGGGGCGATTAATTAGTATTGATATTGGATAGGTGATGGCATCAGCTGATATTTGTAGGTACTCGGCTGGGAGTTTGTCGGCAGAGAGCATGGTAGGTTTTAGATTTTTGATCAAGGACCAGATTAGAGCCGTGGACACTGGTGTCGAGTGTTGGTTTTTGGAGGTGATACTGTCAGGGTCAAAGGATCTAGGAGGTAACTGATTAGCTAAGGCTTGAATTGACTCAGTAAAGAAGCAGTTAAAACTGTTAGAGACTTCTTCAGGGGTTTTATCAATGGTAGTGGCAGGGGTAGGTGTAGATGTTTTACCAGGATGAAGTAATTTAGTCAGGCCTGCCCAGACCTTTTGGGGATTATTTTGGTTAGCAGTTTGTAAATTACTATAGTATTGTTTTTTGTCTTGCATTATGGATTTTTTAGTTTCATTCCTAGCTTACCTATATTTAACATGGTCATGGGGGTCTTTGGTGGAGTGCCATCAAGCCCATATTTTCTTTCTACTGGTAATATTTTGTCTAGTCTCTTTGGAAAGCCAGGGTGCCGTTTCTAATTTAGTATGCTTTCAGTGGACAGGTGCATGCAAATCTAGGATTTCAAGGAATTTGTTGTTAAAATATACAACTGCCTCATCTAAGGGAAGGTGTTTTAGCACAGCCCAGTTATAGGAGTTATATTCCTGTTGAAATTTGGTAGGGTCAAAGTCACTTTTGTTTCTGAGTTTCCTGAGTAAGGGTTATTGTTGGTTGATGGCTTTTTGTTTAATTATGTAAGTGAGAAGATGGTCACTTAGGTCATCGGGGAGGGTACCAGCAGTGTACAGTTGGGGGTTACTATTTACTAGTACCCAGTCAAGTATGCTTTCTTTTTGGTTGGGTTTACCTAGTCTGGTAGGAGTAGTTATGGTTTGTGTGAAAGCATGTAGGTTGATGTGGGTAGAAGGGGATTCTGAGGAACAGGTTCCCTAATCTATGTTGCAATCTCCAAGTAGTAGGGTTTCTTGTGGATAGTGACCTGATAGCCAGTGAAGAATATCTTCAAGCATGGCTACATTGTTGCCTGGGGGGATATACATACAGATGATGTTGATGCATTTCCTTTTGTTAAGTTGTTACATTGTTGCCTGGGGGGATGTACATACAGATGATGTTGATGCATTTCCTTTTGTTGAGTTGTTACATTGTTGCCTGGGGGGATGTACATACAGATGATGTTGATGGGGATGTACATACAGATGATGTTGATGCATTTCCTTTTGTTGAGTTGTTACATTGTTGCCTGGGGGGATGTACATACAGATGATGTTGATGCATTTCCTTTTGTTAAGTTGTTACATTGTTGCCTGGGGGGATATACATACAGATGATGTTGATGCATTTCCTTTTGTTGAGTTGTAGTCTAGTGGCAAGTATTTCTGAGTTATTAATCTGAGGTGGTTGATTAATGACTATGCTCAGATTCAGCTCAGATTTGTAGAGTATGGCTACTCCACCCCCCTTCCTGGAAGCATGATCCAGCCTGTGTATATTACACCCTGGTGGTAATACTTCATTGTCTGTGGTGTTAGGCTTTAACCAGGTCTCAGATAGACAAGAGATTCTCAGAGGAGTATACAGCAAGGAGAGCATGCAATTTGTGTATCTTATTATTAATACTTCTAATGCTCAGATGACAGGCCAGGAGAGAGTTATTTGGTCTATTGATTATGATTTTAGGGCTTAGGTCAATGGTGGAGGGGGTGTATTTTTCAGAGATAGATGGGCTTGAGTTGGGGTGGATGTATCCACATAGTATCAAGCTTGGTCTGTACCTTATGATAAGCCTCAGGAGTTTGTGTAAATTTCTGTAGTATTGTCTAGATTGAGAGGTAATGTGCAAGGGCTTAGTACACTGAAAGAGGGACCACATAGGGCTATACCCTTGGTTATTAACATGGCTGAAGGTGGGAAACTTTACAGCTGGAGTGATAGTATGGCCTTTAGGGTACTGATAGTCAGTAAACATATGGTTTTCATATAAGGTGAGTACATAAGTGGCGAACAGAAAGGGTAGTAAAGTGTAGATTAACATAATGAGAGAGAAGTGTTTTATTCTGAGCATTTATTATGTATGACACGGCAGTGGTAGATCTGATAGTCAAATCAGAGACAGTTGTGTTGGTGGAGGGAAATATGTTTGGTGAGGCAATAGGATGGTGGGGACATGGTGGAGAGTATGAGATAGAAGTTAATAGGATGGTTTAGCAGGGATGTGGTAAAATAAATAAAAATAAATAATCTGAATTACTGTGGAGCACAAAAGAAACCATGTAAACAGCAATTCCATAGGAGGAACAGCAATCAGAGAGCTGCAGAAAAAGGCAGTAAATTCAACAAGTTGTAACTTGAGCTAGTTGTTATTCAAATAAGGGTAGGGAAGCATATATAAATGCATAAATGTGTACGTGCATGTGTGCAGGTGTGCTTGTGCTCACTTGTAAGTATGTCGAGTGTAAACTCACAGATCTCAGATCTTCATAATTATTATATTTGTTAGTTCCATACATTTGTTAATATATCTGCAAAGTTCTCTAAATTTGTAACATAAACCTCTAACTTTTATAGTAAAATCCACATCACTATGCTTATTCTGGCAGCTGTTATCTGATTTAGTCCACAAAATAAAGAACACCTTCACTTCTGACCACAGTTCTGTCAGTGTTATACTCTGTGACACTTCTTACTACCAAGGATTGAATTTATTACTTCAAACAATAATACAGCAAGCACATTATATGCTTCAAACCAGGAATCAAAAGTTATTCCCAAAGCTTAAAACAACAAAAAGAAATCATATTAATAGAAATATCTTGCATAAACTGCACTGTATATTTCAATGTTTTATTACCTTGCTCTTTCACTACGTGCTTGATTTTTGCTATGCACAGGCCGCTCTAATAATTTACGTCTCCTTTTATTTTTGCAGATGTCTTCATTACTCCTTTCTTCTTAACTAAAGTGAATTTTTCAAACTTGATTTATCTTTTCAGTGTTCTTTGCTTTGGCTTATTTTCAATCTGCATTTGAAAGCAGTCTGACATTTATAACTCTTGAGACAGTTCTTTTTTTATCAGTTTAGAGCATATTTGTGTTTTTTGACAGATACACAGCTTTCATCTGCATGGTAACTTATCTTTTCAGCAGGTTCTCTATCCTTAGGGTATCTCTGTCCAGGACAGTGGATGTTGCAATACACACCTGCTTGTCTGCATTAAATGATTTAAAAATATTAGCTTTGTGGTATGGCTACATTAGAATAGCCTTGTTTCATATCCAAAACCTGGCTTTCAATAGCTTTGATGTAGGAATATTATAATTTTCACGTCTTGAAATTAATTTTAGTTCTCTGCAGAGTGATGTATACTCTTCATTATCACTAATTCTAAGATGTCTTATTTGAAAAAAAAAAAGATTTATGCAGAAATAAAAGGAATCTCCTTTGAAAGTTGTCAGTGATATGTTTTGAACAACAGTGCTGTGACATTCAACATCTGTCATATTGGAGATAATTACAAAGGTCATAGTCTATAAGAGGTTTTATGGGGCTGAAAGTGAAACAGCACCTAAGTGGCATTTCATGGTGACAGTTAAGAGCTATGCTATTTGTGAGTCTGTTTTGGTAGTCTGAGCCTCTGTTGGAAAGGTTCTGGCCATAGTGGTAGCACAGGCATAAATGCATTTACTACTGCTAAAAGATATCTGTTTATCAAGTAAGTAGCTATGTTTAGTGACAGAAACTGAACTTCTGCGTAAACACACACACACACACACACACACACACACACACACACACACACACACACACACATGCACAGGCTGTCTCTTTCTCTCTGTCTCTATCTCTGTCTTTCTCTTTATACATATGCATGCTTAACCTTCATTTGGCTGATTAAAATGTATGTTGACATCCTGAAGGTAAACAAATCTATATCGAACTGAAACTTTGACTACCTGTTACGCATCCATATCCATCCACCGAGGAAGAACCTCAGAACATGCAACTTGTTTTTTGCTAGAGGGCAAACCACCACACACATCCCCCTTCCATGTGGAGTGCAGCCACCTACCCCGCATCCCCTGCTAATTAGATATACTAACTGCAAGATCATACAATCCCTAAGGAAAGGGAATATTCCTCTGGTCTATATTAGAATACCAAACATTCAAAACTTCAAGTGTTCTATTATCGAACCCTATGGATCAAAAATTTAAAACATCGAACATTCAGAACAGCAAATTTTTTCCTAGGAAAAAAATTTGCTGTTCCAAAACACACACACACAACACAAGCACACCAAACAAACAGCAATCCACACACATACACCTAAACTCTTACACCTAACCCTACACTAAATTATACATACACCACTAACTATCCACTTACCTTAACCCAAACCCTAACCCTAAGGTTCGTCACTATCGCACAGCCACCTCACCCACGCCCTAACCCTAACACACCTAACCTGCCCTAATCCTCACATCCACAGAATCACACACTTACCTGAACCCAGCCCGTAACTTTCTACCACAGCGCTGAAAATAACAAAGCAACATAAACAGACAACCTAATTCTTTCCCTAGGAAAAAATTTGGTTTTCTGTTTCTTCGATATTTTCAGCATTCACTGAAAACGGGTCGATATTAGAACACTTGAAATTTTGAATGTTCGGTGTTCTAATATAGAACCTATTCCTCTACCCAGGGTCTGTCAATCTCACACACTTGTTGACTGTCTGTATAATCGACCAAATGCAGTCAAACAGATTTTGACTGAACTCCCCATTGACCAAACCAAAGGAATACATATCTCTCTCTCATATACATGGGGCTACTTACTTCAGTTGAGTAGCCTATATGCTGACCTCCAAAATGTCAACTGCTAAGGGTTAACAAACATCTGCTGAGAAAGTATCTTGGTGTATGCAGCAAACATCATTTTTTGCAAGGGGGCAAGCTCCCATACACTGCCCACGGGTGGCTGCACATTTCTCACTAATTATGGATATTAACTCTGAGATCGCACAATCCCAATGGAAAGTAAATTTTCCCCTACCTGGGGATAGTCTGTCTTGCACACCTGTTGACCACCTGTGAGTGTCTACCTAATGGTGTCAGTCTCCTGGGTGTCAACATTCTGTCATTTCAATAAGATTCCCAGCACCTATTTATATATATCCATATCTCTCTCTCCATATATATATATATATATATATATATATATATATATATATATATATATATATAGTTTATATATATATATATATATATATATATGTGTGTGTGTGTGTGTGTGTGGATTAGATATAGACAAAGATAAATATAGATGTATACATATATAGATATAGCTCTATATTTATATATATATATATATATATATATATATATATATATATATATATAACACACACACACACACACACACACACACACATATATATATATATATATATATATATATATATACATATACATATACATACATATAGATATATCTATAGTAGATAAATACACACATGCACTCACACATGCAAATATAGACATATAGCTATATAGATAGATATCACACATGCAGACGTTTATGCATAAATTATATGTATATTGCATGAATAAATTATATACAAATGTTTTCAAACTAGCTTCCTTTTTTCGTAAAACTATGGGCTCAATTCCAAAAGACTTGCTTTCAGTCTAGTTAAGTGACCATTTACAGAGACCAACTCTTTTGGAATCTGGCCCCTTGCTGTTTTGAAAGTACTTTTTTTCTATTTTTCCTTTGTTGCTGTATCACCAAGTTTTTTGAAATAAGTAGGTACAAGCTTTCAGCATTGTTTCATATTTCTTGGTTCAATGGGTTTGTTTCCCACCTTTGATTTCTTGTGTGTTGATTTGTCATATCCTGATTGTCTCTGCACTGAGTCCCAGTTTCATCTAATATAGCAAAAGCCTCATATTAGATGAATTGGCAATCTACTAAAACTGCCCATATATATGCATGTATTCTAAAACTGCCCACGTGTATGAATGTATTCTAAAACTGCTCATGTGTATACATGTATTCTAATACTGCCCATGTGTATGCATGTATTCTGTGAGTCACTGTGTATGGGGTTACCTGTAAGAACTTGCAGTCTATTCAGAATGGGCTCTTTACCTTACATCCATTACTACTTGCTCATGAATGGTTGGTACATGTACTGGTAGCCTTGTGTTGCCACCCTTGAGGCAGGAGAGAGCATTTGTACATGGTTTATTGGCAAGGCTTGTAATGGTCTGTAGACTGACTAGAATTTACCTCTGTGTGACAGCCCAGCACTGGCCTAGTAATCAATGAGCCTGAATCCTCACCACTAACACCAGAGGGAGGTGTACATTGAGAGCATGACAAGTACACCCACAGTTTTTCCAAATGTAGCTCTCTGTAACAAGTGCAATTTCCCTTAAGAGCACAGAGAGAGATCACATGCAGTCCAGGGCTGGTTTCTCCCTCTTTCTCCAGATCCCCAATAAGACTCCCCACTGGCACAGCTATAAGTTAAGATCTCAACTGAGTGGTCATGCTAAGACCTCCAGCACTCTTTCTGTTCAACCAGTGCTTTATGTCCCTGCCCAAGTAGCTGACACACTGTGATGCCCCTGCACTGGCCCAGTAATCAAGGAGCCTCTATCCTCATCACTGGCAACAGTGAAGGATGTACACAATGGGAGAATAACAAGTACAAACACAGTAGAGTACAATTTCCTTTAAGAGCACACAGAGATTGCAGTCAGTCTGGGGCTGGTTTCTGCCTCTTTCTCCAGATCCCCAATAAGACTCCTCACTGGCACAGCTATAGGGTTAAGATCTCAGCCGAGTGGTTAAGCCAAAACCTCATGCACCCTCTCTGTCCAATCAGTGCTTCATATCCCTGCCCAAGTAGTTCACACACACACACGCACACACACACACACACACACGCACACACACACACGCACACGCACTTTGAGATTTGATTTGTATACAAACACACAGACACTCCTGGGAAAAGCTGGCACAGGTTTACTAGCTATGCCCCCTTCTGCCCATACTATAAGGTAGTTATCACTGCCACCATTCAGCTACTTAAGGCCCTTACAAAGGGTGACCAATCCTACTGTGTAATGTTACTTTTATCCAAACGGTAAGTGTGACCAAGACTTTCAAGGCTATTTAGGAGTGGCCTGTACAGTGTCACCAAGTACATATGCAAGTACTCTAAGAGATTAAATATGTCTCACAAATATCAGCCACAAAGATATGTTTAAATATATTTAATAATAAATAATAAAAGAACAAGACAATATTCATTCAAAACTGTAGCTTCAGAGTTCAGAATCACTGGAAATGTTTTTAAAACAACACTGCAGGACAGTCTCAAATAAATACAGAAAACATCTAAACTAATCTTTACTATATTCCTTTTTATAAGATATATCACTGTACTCTAGTTACTTACTATTAGCAATACAAATGCTGATGCAAGGATGTTTCCAGGACCATGACAAGGTACAAAATGCCCAGACGTTCTCTGAGAAAGTTCTTAAATTAATATCACATATTACTGCTGGGTTAGCCTGGATGACATTACTCTTTGTCACCTGCCTTCAGTTCCCAGGCTAACAAATACCAACATAGTTTTATAATCTCTGTATGAGAAGTACATATCTCTCAGATGTGCACCTGCTAGGAAGCAATAAAGCACTTTACATTTTAAACCTAGTAATTAAAATTACATTCAAGACAATAGAAAAACTTCCAGTTTCCCCTTTTAAAATAGGGTCTATATCAGTCTGTCGAAACGGCTGATGATCGAACACCATATGTTTGAACTGTGAAGTTTGAACATTGATTATTGTAAAGCCACGGAACACCGAATTCTTTCCCAGGGAAAGAATTCGGTGGGCCGTTTCTGTGGCTTCACAATTTTCAGGACTGTGGCGGAAAGTTACAGGTCAGGTTCAGATAAGTGTGCGATTGTGTGGACGTTAAAGTTAGGGTGTTGGTTAGGTGAGTTAGGGTTTGGGCGTGGGTGAGGTCAGTGTGTGATAGTGACAGACCTTAGAGTTAGGGTTTAGGTAAAGGTAGGTGGATAGATAGTAGTGTATATACAGTTTAGTGTAGGGTTAGATGTAGGATTTTAATTGTATGTGTGAGGATTGCTGTTTTTTTTTGGTGTGCTTGTGTTGTGTGTGTGTTTCTTGGAACAGCGATTTTTTTCCTCAGGGGAAAAAAATCTCTGTTCTAAGACTTCGATGTTTTTGCACTTTGTGGTTAGACGTTCGAACATATGGTGTTTGAACCTCAGCCATTTCAGTGAACTGATATAGACCCTTTAAAATATATACATCTAAACAGTTATAACACTGTATGTACATTTGTGTTCTGTTCCATTACTGTATGAAACATTATTTAATGACCAAAATCTGACTAATGCACTGAACTTTGCAGACTATAACGTTTTCAGCACTGTATTAAGTGCAGTTACTAATAAAATAACTTGTCTATGTAACAGATGACACGTACGATACCGTCACATTTTACAGCTGTAATGTAGCAAGTTTAGCTTTTCAATGCATGCATGAATGACAGCTTTTCATTCTTCATTTACCTCAGAACAAATATGTTCTTACATGTACCAGATCTAACAAAAAAATCAGATCTAACAACATGCACTTTCAATATAATTTATATACATTTTTTGTACCATTTGGATCTTGTCCATGAAACAGTCTGTTGATGTTAATACTATTGGAATTCGTTTGATGTCATGCAGTCTGTTGATAAGCTACTTTATGTTCTGTCTCAAGGTGAATTACGTGACAAACTTAAACTTTTAGGGAGTCATTCCTGTTACAAAAGTGTTTCTGTCTTTGATCATCCCTGGTTTCTTATCTGTACTTCTCCTTGAAGTTTTTACCATGCACAGAATGTTATTGTTACACACAGCTGGATGCCTTTCATTTTCCACTTAGGTTTTAGCTAAGAGAAGTTTAACCCTTTAATGTGTACATGCTAACAAACAGAAATATACATGCATCTAAGTGACTATATTTTACTATATATATTTTAAGAAGCAGAAGTACATGCACTATTATAAGTGTCTAAATATATATCTTACAGTTCTCCCTTTCTGTTTTAAAACAAACAAACCAGTTTACATTGATATGTATTTTTTGGTCAGATCATAATTTTCATCATGATTTACAGAAAACACACTAGAAACAAAACCTTTAGTTTTTTTTTGATACAACAAGTTAAATACAGTTCCACATAGTCTGCACAGTGATAACAACCATTAGTACTAGAATTGGGTATATAATCCAGTTTAGGAACTTTTTTCATTTTGCAGACCATCCTGTAAAATGTCCCACGAGTTATGGGTTGTATCTGTTTCAGTTTTTTGTTAGCTTGATTAACTTATTTTTTACGGTTACAGAATTTAATTCATGATTTAGGATTGTTCTGTTAACCTTTTGCAATTGTTGAATTAACTGTTTGCTTTCACTTATGACTTTATGTAATGATTCTAATGAAAAACCTATGTTAATCATTGACAATGTCTGTGAATTCCATTGTAAAGGCACTGCAGCCTTGTTTTCTGGAATAAACATATATGTGTTATTATGACAGGTTAAATGGGTAATGTTGAAACAACCTATGAAAGGATGTTGTTTAGTAAATGCCAGATTTTGATTTTTTTTACCATACATACAAACTGTGGGCCTATCTCTGTGAACATTTCAAAACTAGAAGGTAAAATTGCCCATTTACATAGATTTATGGAATGCTGTAAAAAACATGGTTCATATACTGGTGAGTACTGACCAAACACCAGTCCATTATCTGTATTAGTGCAATGTTCAATTTTGTGAGTTCTATTTTGTAAATCCATATAATTTCTGTCTAGCTGGGGCAACCAATACTGATATGTATAAAATTTTTTTTTCCAAAAAACAGTGATAAAACTACAACTTCACACATTACTTTTGAACTTGTTTCATTATAGTGTGTATGTATCTATGCAGACTGTTTGCTGCTCATGCATTTCAATCCAGTTAGTACTTGGGATCTATTTTTTAAACATGGTCCTCCACACATATTTATTACTAGACATTAATTTCATTTGTAATTAATGAACCGCACCAGCTCCAGGACAACCTAGTACTTTATTGCACCTAACACTTGAAGCAACAGTAGACAAAAAACGATAAAAACATTTTCATTAAGATGAAGTTTCAAACGTTTTTGTTTCACTCTGATGATGCCCAATTGTTATGATGGGTGAAAGCGCTTAGTGAAAGTGATTTTATCATTTTTTGTCTACTGTTGCTTCGAGTGTTCGATCCAATAAAGTACTAGGTTGTCCTGGAGCTGATGTGGCTCATTACTTACAAGTCAAGACGTTTCATTTTATTGATTAATTTCATTTGGACCGATTTTTTTTTTTTTTTTTTTGTATACGTACATACAAAGACTGCAATGTACATTTAGTCAAATCTACACATTTAGCAACATTAACATCATACCCTAATCTGCTAATTAAAGAATCATTAAAATCTTGGAAAAACTCATTTTGGAAATTCATATGTCTCTTTTATGATGTTCATATAGTAGGTAACCACTATGCTTGTAAAAGTACTATTTGGGAGATATCCTGGCCTGTCCGTTTTAATCTGTTTGCCAGTATTTCTATATCAACTGAGTTTAATGTACCTAAACCTGTTTCTATTCTCCCTAACAAGCTATCAATCCAAGCTCTCTATCTTCTACAGCCACTAATTTTAGGAGGGAATGAGATATTAAAATGCATTACTGTTTTTTGGTAATTTTGTCCGACTACTGTACATGTTTATGGTACCCTGATTACTTGATCAAACTTGGCTATGGGATTACTATTAAAAGCCTGATAACAAAAAGACAAGGGACTTTTTAAATGATTACTGAATACAGACCAGTATGTTTCCCTCTTGTACCTTTATTGTAGTTCCTTCTGCAGTACTGTTTACACAGTCTGTGTGAAATTGAAAGAGTGCCCTTTTCCCCCTGTAGTATGCAACATTTCATTGCAGTATTGTTTTGTAAAGATATATTTGCTTCACACTGTGACAACTGAATGTATGCTTGCTTGCCCTATGGCTGTTTTCTAGACTGTAACACTCTGGTCTAAGGAACAATTTCAAATATGATATGACATGCTTGTCCCTCAGGACAAGATAAGTTACCTTGAGTTCTATTTGTAGTATTCATGCACCCAGTACAACTTTATATTGGCAATATTACCTTCGTATACTTGCTTTGCTAGAGTTTGTACTATTCCGGGTGCTATTATACAATTACAAAAAAAAAATTATAAAAAAACAAAAGAGATATTAGCTTAACTAACACATGTTTCAAACCAAAGATATTTACATCTGCTGTTGTCTGACTTTTGCTCTTGTGCATTTTATACAGGTGCACTTTAGGTGAAAGGAAAATACATGCATGTCACTCTTGTGACTTCATGTCTTTACTGTTTTTAACTACTCTCATTTGATTCATGTGCACTAGAACTGTTCTGTTATTTGAAATGGTGATTTTGAAATTATCTAACAGCTTAGCTATGAAAGTTTGCCCCTGTGTACATGCCATGAGAACAGCTGTCATATGTCCCACTTTACTGTCTAATTTATAAGCATTTTGATTTAACTGGATGCAAATTTTAAAACATTTGGGAATAAAAATTTAAAAGCATTTAAGTAAGGCATCTGTCCATACATTAGATCATGCTGTGTATACTAACCATTTTCAAAATATAGAGTAGTGTGCTGTAAATTATTTTTTGTCAGTGTAGCTAACTGCTGTTTCTTTAACTCTTTACTAACCAGATTATTTTTGGCTTGTAATTCTGCACAGGCTGTCTAATATTTCTCAGTAACTTGTTCTGCTGACTCTAAAGCTCCTATGCATTTTTGAAAAAAATGTTTATATATGTTGTCTAAACTTTCTGTGCTCATTTTATCTGTCTTTCAGAAGCTTATTAAATTCATTTGTCAGGTCACCATGTACCTTGTCCCTGTCCTTATCTGTTTTGTGCTGTGCAGTGGCTTTATTCCACTTTTGCCTAAAGGGTGTAACAAGATATACAGGAGATTCTGTCAATAAATGATTTGACTGCTGTTGTAACTCTGAAATTAACATTTCACATGTGCTGACAGGACATAAATGTTTAACATCTGAATATAATGCAAGTGTATTACCCTTTTCTGCTGCTTTATCATAAGATGTTTCTTTGCAATTCAAATCATTAACAATGGTTTGCACTATATTTTTATGACATTGTACACAGAAAGCAGTTCCATATGATTCACACAATAAACATTTACTGTTGTACCACAAATGTATCTGTGGGAGATACCAGTCAAGTGTTACTACCCATTTACGAAATGCATGTATGTCAACTTACCCTAATAAAGTTTTACCTTTACCAATATGTTGCCTGTACCAATTCTGTAATATCTTGCAAATTTTATCTGGTTGTTCTGATACATTAAGAGTAAAACTCTGTTTAAACTTTTTACTAGTCTAACGGCATCCATACTGCATGTGAATACAGAAAGAACTCTTACAAGTTCCACAGGGATACAGTTGGCCATGCTGCTTATTGTAAATGGTTGGAAACCTTCTGTAGTTACTTGAAAAGCTGGTGAAATGAAGCTAGCAGTTGGAGATTCGAAACCTGGGAATTGACCGACCTGGAAACTTTATGGCATTGCGACCTTCCTGCATGGCAGTCTCACTCCAGATCCAGACATAAGGAAACTGTACTGCTGCAAACTGTAGAGAACTGAAGTGCTTCTATTCAGGACTCAATTACATACATAAATGCTGGTTATGGCACCTTTACTGACATGACCTTATACAAGGCAGCACTCCCCCTGTGTTCCGATACAGGCTAGGCTTGCCACTGAAAACTTATTTATTGATGATTAGATGAAGAAGCTGCTGCTTGATGAAATCAAAGTCTGATTAATCCGCTGAACTTTTGCAGATGATATTTTTTTCAGCACTGTATTATGCCCAGTTACTAATAAAATAACTTTTCTATGTAACAGACAAGTACGATACTGTCACAGTTTACAGCTTTAATGTACCAAGTTTAGCTTTTCAATGCATGTATGAATGATAGTTTTTCATTTTCCATTTACTTGAAAACAAATTTGTTCCTACCTGTACCAGATCTAACAAAAAATCAGATCTAACATCATACATTTTCAATGTCCTTTATGTACATTTTCTGCATCATTCAGATCTTGTCCATGAAGCAGTCTGTTGATGTTAATACTACTGGAATTCATTTAATGGCATGCAGTCTGTTAATAAGCTACTTTGTGTTCTGTTTCAAGGCAAATTATGTGACAACCTTAAACGTTTAGGGAGTCATTCTTGTTAGGAAATGGTTTCTAATTTCCATCCTCTCTGCACCTGTGTTTTTTATCTGTAATTCTCCTTGAAGCTTGAACCAGGCACATAATGTTAGTATTATACACAGTTGGATGCCTTTTATTTTCTACTTATTTTGAGCTAAGAGAAGTTTAACCCTTTAATGTATATATGCTAACAAACAGAAATGTACATGCATCTAAGTGACTATATTTTACTATATATATTTTAACAAGCAGAAGCATATATGCATTATTACAAGTGTCTAAATATATATCTAACAGGGTACACTGTGGATAAATTTTTAAGCTCAGTACATTACGACCCTTTTCAACATACACTTCGATACCAGCAGTTTGATATACACGTAGCATACAATTCTAATAAATTTGTAGCACAAGCATATGAATCATATTGATATTCACTTTTTACTAGCCTAACAGCACCCATGCTGCATGTAAATACAGAAAGATCTCTTAACAGTTCCACAGGGACACAGTTGGCTATGCTGCTTATTGTAGATGGTTGACAAACTTCTGTAGTTACTTGAAAAACTGGTGAAATGAAGCTGGCAGTTGCAGATTTGAAACCTGGGAATAGACCAACCTGGAAAATGTATGGCACTGCGACCTTCCTGCATGGCAGTCTCACTCCAGATCCAAATTTCTGGGAAATGTACTGCTGCAAACTGTAGAGAACTGAAGTGCTCCTATTCAGGACTCAATTACATACATAAATGTTAGTTACTGCGCCTATGTAACAGACAAGTACGATACTGTCACAGATTACAGCTTTAATATACCAAGTTTAACTTTTCAGTGCGTGTATGAATGATAGCTTTTCATTCTCCATTTACTTGAGAACAAATGTTTTCCTAAATGTACCAGATCTAACAAAAATCAGATCTAACATCATACACTTTCAATGTCCTTTATGTACATTTTCTGCACCATTCGGATCTTGTCCATGAAGCAGTCTGTTGATGTTAATACTACTGGAATTCATTTAATGTCATGTAGTCTGTTGATAAGCTACTTTGTATTCTGCTTCAAGCTGAATTATGTGACAACCTTAAACTTTTATGGAGTCATTCCTGTAAGGAAATTGTTTCTGTCTCCCAGCCTACCTGCACCTGTTTTTTTTTATCTGTAATTCTCCTTGAAGCTTGTATCAGGCACAGAATGTTAGTATTACATCCAGTGGGATGCCTTTTATGTTCTACTTTTTTTTTTAGCTAAGAGAAGTTTAACCCTTTAATGTATACATGCTAACAAACAGAAATGTATATGCATCTAAGTGACTACATTTTACTATTTATATTTTAACAAGCAGAAGCATACATGAATTATTATAAGTGTCTAAATATATATCTAACAGGGTACACTGTGGATACATTTTCTAAGCGCAGTACATTACAACCCTTTTCAACACACTTCTGTACCAGCAGTTTGATATACACATAACATAAAATTCTAGTACATTTGTAACACAAGCATATGAATCATGTTGATATTCACAAATGACATGAAATTATTTACAAAATTCTAGATAGCTGGGCTGGCAGTATCTCCTTTTGTGACACTCTGACCCAATGAACTTATAGGCTCTGGATCCTCTATGAATCTAAGTAAAATAAAGCATGCATTAGAGAATGGATGAATGAATCAAAAGACATTCATGTACTCCTATTTCACGTTAATGATTTTTCATATAACTATATCTATATCTATATCTATATTTATATATATCTGCATACATATATCGATAGACAGATAAAATTAAATTTAGTTCCAGGCAAAAAAATATCTTTCAGGAAAACATTAACCTCCTCACACTTGTAATAATATTATTTAACTGAAAGGCTCAGAAATTACAAATTACTACAAAGGAAACAGATAAACTCCATTTATTGTGTCGACTTGTAACAAAAGAAGCAATATCTGAATACTAATACAGCTCTGCAAATAATTTGCACCCCTCCACCTTCAGGAACTAGACGTGCACGTCAAATGTAACATAAACTGTAGAAAAAAATACTTCTGAAGTAATGTGATATTCTGCTATGTAAAAGATTGTAATAGACTATACAAGTACACAATTATTACCCCCTTCTCCAACAGCACCAGCCGTACGCCATCAGTACCAACCTTACTCCATCAGCACCCGTCTTACTCCATCAGCACCAACCTTACTCCATCAGAACCAACCTTACTCCAACACTCATACTTCATCTGCACCCAGCTTACTCCTTCAGCATCTGCCTTCCACTGTTACCACCCACCTTACTCCATCAGCACCAGCCTCACTCCATAAGCACCCCATCTTACTCCAACACCCACCTTACTGCATCAGCACCTGTTGTACTCCATCAGCACCAGCCTTACTCCATCAGCACTCGCATTACTCCACCAGCACCTGCATTAACCTGCTGTACTTTTTTCAAATGAACTGTCAGTTTGTCAGTTTTAATTGTGCATTCCTATTTGTGATAAACTCCAGAGCAGAGATAATGCTATGCAATAATAGTGAAAATTATCATATTGTCACTGTCCACACTATAAACATCACAATCTCCCTTCTGAATAGAATCACCTTTTTCTCTCAGTTTTGGCAGAAACAGTATAAGGCCTACATTTTGTATTATACATAAATACATTCTACAGATTATAGTAATAATGGACTCCTGAATTAATTTCATTGTTTTTTTCAAGTCACAGTGTCCCATCTATCTGCAGGCAGTGCACTCTGTCATATTTGAATATTCACACAAATCAGGCATCTTTGTTTCTGGTAGACAGATTACAACACATTAGAGAATGGGCAAACTGTACATCAGCACCCTGACTGGAGAACAAACGTTCTCCAGCAGGGTATTATTGTACAAGTAATGCCCAGTGAAAAACGAGTCCACCGCTTCACAGCAGCATATCAAGCTGACATGGAGCTTGGAGTGAAAAAAAAAAACTAACAGCTGCCATTAATTTACACTCACTAGGCAGTGCTTTTGCTGTAGTGAGTGTAAAAAATAAACAGAAAAAAGTGTGTGTGTGTGTGTGTGTGTGTGTGTGTGTGTGTGTGTGTGTGTGTGTGTGTGTGTGTGTGTGTGTGTGTGTGTGTGTGTGTGTGTGTTTATGGATGCGTATGAGTGTGTTTAAGTTTCTGTCTGCCTGTGTGAGTGAATGCGTGCATGAATGCAGAGGATACTGTGCATATGAGACAGAGATTGAGAAAGAGTAAGAGTGATATTATGTGAGTTAATGCATGTATGAAAGAAGAGGACACTGTGTGTAAGAGATTGCGAGAGAGAGCGAGAGCGGTCTTGTGTGACTGAATGTGTGTATGAAAGCAGAGGAGAATGTGTGTGTGAGAGAGAGATTGAGAGAAAGTGAGAGTGGTCTTGTGTGAGTAAATGTGTGTATAAAGGCAGAAGAGACTGTGTATGAGAGAGATCGAGAGAGAGAAAGTGGTCTTCTGTGAGTAAATGTGTGTATGAATGCAGAAGAGACTGTGTATGAAAGAGATCAAGAGAGGGAGCACAGTCTTGTGTGGGCAGCTTTCAACTATCCAAATTTTCTCGCAGAATGTCCAGAGGTTTGCTTCATAATTTTTGTCTGTTCCTCAAAAAATGTGTTGTTTTCTGAAGTCTTGTGGCAAATCAGTGTGGAGTGAATTCACTAATAACAGGCATTTGAGTTTCAGGCTTTGTCTATCTGCAAATGCATTGTAATGCAAAACATTTTATTCTAGAAAATTTCTAAGTTTATAAGAGCTATATTTAAAATTTGTCCCCATCTTTGGGGCTTTGTCTCCCCATTATTATTGTCTTTGTCCAGATTTTGTACTAAGTCTCTTCTGCTTTCAAATATACATGCATATACCTGCACAGTCTCCTCTGGTTTCATACTCGCATTCACTCACACAAACATAATCCTCAAACACCTAGCACAAAAAATCTGGACAAAGCCAAAAATAATGGCAGGACAAAGCCCCAAAATAGGGGCACATTCTGTATATTGCTCTAATAAACTTAAAGTTGCTAGAATAAAAGGTCTTGTATTACAATGCATTTTCTGAAAGATTATAAAACCTGAAACTCAAATGCTTGTCATTATTTAGTGAATTCACTCCTCACTGATTTGCCACAAGACTTCAGAAAATCGCAAATTTTATGAAGAACAGACAAAAGATATGAGGCAAAACTCTGGACATTCTGAGAAAATTTGGCCAGTTAAGATCTATGCACACGAGACCACTGTCTGTCTCTCTCAATCTCACACACACAGTTTCCACTGCTTTCATACATGCATTCAATCAAGATCACGTTCATTCTTTCCAAATCTTAGTCTCTCTCTCTCACACACGCACACACACACACACACACACACACACACACACACACACACTCTCTCTCTCTCCTCTGCTTTCATACACGCATTCACTCACACACACAGACAGAAACATAAACACACTCACACACATATATACAAACACATCACTTTTTTTTCTCTTTATTTCTTTTACACTCACTAAACAGCAAAAGTGCTCCTTAAAGAGTGCAAAGTAATGGCGGCCCTTAGTTTGTTGCAGTCTGAGATCCACGGCAGCGTGATATGCTGCCGTGAAGTGGTGGACTCGTTTTTCAGCAGGCATTACTTGTACATTAACACCCTGCTGGAGAATGTTTGTTCTCCAATCAGGATGCTGATGTACAGTTAGCCCATTCTCTAATTACACATTAACCAACACCTTGTCAGGCATTATTGCTTAGGTAAATACATATATACCCATATCTCTGTTTATCTATATATAGATACAGATGTATACACACACAGACACACACACGTGTGTGCATTCATCAAAAAATAAATAAATAAATAACATGTCAAGTAATTGAGTTCAAATGTTTGATCCCCAACTTATTGAAAACACACAAAAAATTAAGTTTCTTTTTCTTAATTTTTTTTTTTTTTTTTTTTTTTGCAGGCAAGCAAGATCCCCTTGTACCCATCATACCCTCTGCTAATTATATGAACCAGCTGTAAGGCAGCACTCCAATCTTTGCTGTATTGCAGTTTCACAAAAAAAAAAAAAAGCCAGTATATGTGATCAGCTAATTTTAAATTATTAATAGTATTTTAAATGCATGACTTTTTCAACCAATTGAATATCAATTTTATATATATATATATATATATATATATATATATATATATATATATATATATATATATAGGTATTCACTTTAGAACATTGAAAGCCCATAACATTGAAATTCAAAACACTGAATCCAAAATCTTGAAAATTTAAAACACTGAAACTCAAAGCATTGAATCCCATAACATTGAAAAAAAACATAGCAAACCAACATTTAATAGACGCCAGCACAACTACATACAGAAATAAATAAAAAAAAAAAAAAACATATTACACTTCTTCAAATATAATCAGGGGGCAAGGCCCCTTCAGCCCCCATGTGGGGGGGCTGCACTGCCACACTCCCTACTTCTCAACTCCAAGATTGCACTACACAGAACAGAATGGCAAACATACCATTCTGTGCTTTATGACTGCCTGTTTAAATTGTAAAAAAACTATCCTCAACCTTCTCTTAGAAATACTACTTCACTGTTAAAACATTACACATTACAACATAGTTCTCCAGTACTTGCCGGAGTTTCATAGGTAACCTCAGTCATGTTCCCTTCTTACTTGCTATACAACATAACACATATTAGTGTAGTGTAGTGTGATTTTGAAGTTGATATATTTAAGTAGCAGGGATTGCCCTCCCCGCTTATATTTGAAGAAGTGTAATATGGTTTGTTTTTATTTTTTTCTGTATGTAGTTGTGCTGGAATATAGTACATATTGGTTTCCTATGTTTTTTCAATGATCTGCGATTCAAAGTTTTGAGTTTTCAGTGTTTTGAATTTTCAAGATTTTGGTCTTAATGTTTTGAATTCAATGTTATGAGCTTTTGATATTCTAAAGTGAATCTATATATATATATATATATATATATATATATATATATATATATATATATATATATATATATATAAATATATAAAATTGTTTACAGTTCATTCATTTGTGCATCTGATGTGAAATGTAGTTCGTTTTGTGCAAAAGTCTGTGTGGATGCCGTACTGAGCAACATCTGGCTTGATCACAAAGGTAATTTTGTTTGTGCTAAGGCTGGGAGTTTTTGTATGTTTGCGTGAGTGTACTTTATTCTTACTGTTTTTTAATGCAAGAAATATGGGTCTGGCTTCATAAAAAGCTGCACTTAAGTGCAGCTATCATATACAGGGTGATCTGCACTGCACTCGTGACAGCTTGCTATTTGGTATTCAAATGGAGAGCTGCAAAACAAAGCTAAATGGCAGAATATGTTAATGAAGACATAAGCAGCCAAACTGCATGCTAATTAAACAGTTGAACATGGTGGAGCTATTCAGGAACTGATCAAGGAATTGTGTATACTCAGTGTAGCCATTTGCCCTGAAATCCAAAAGTCTATGGATTATAGCCATGATTACACTTAGAGAAAAAAAAGAAAAAAAAATATGGTAGCAGTTGCTATCGCCATCATTAACTTGTATGTGTAACAGTAAATAAATCAAGGTGCTGCTGCTGCCATCATTAACTTGTATGTGCAACAGGCTTTAATTCAAGGTGCTGCTGCCATCATTAGCTTGTATGTGCAACAGGCTTTAATTCAAGGTGCTGCTGCTGCCATCATTAGCTTGTATGTGCAACAGGCTTTAATTCAAGGTGCTGCTGCCATCATTAGCTTGTATGTGCAACAGGCTTTAATTCAAGGTGCTGCTGCCATCATTAGCTTTTATGTGCAACAGGCTTTAATTCAAGGTGCTGCTGCCATCACTAGCTTGTATGTGCAATAGGCTTTAATTCAAGGCGCTGCTGCAATCATTAGCTTGTATGTGCAACAGGCTTTAATTCAAGGTGCTGCTGCCATCATTAGCTTGTATGTGCAACAGGCTTTAATTCAAGGTGCTGCTGCCATCATTAGCTTGTATGTGCAACAGGCTTTAATTCAAGGTGCTGCTGCCATCATTAGCTTGTATGTGCAACAGGCTTTAATTCAAGGTGCTGCTGCCATCATTAGCTTGTATGTGCAACAGGCTTTAATTCAAGGTGCTGCTGCCATCATTAACTTGTATGTGCAACAGGCTTTAATTCAAGGTGCTGCTGCCATCATTAGCTTGTATGTGCAACAGGCTTTAATTCAAGGTGCTGCTGCCATCATTAGCTTGTATGTGCAACAGGCTTTAATTCAAGGTTTTGCTGCCTTCATTAGCTTGTATGAGCAGCAAGATTTAATTCAAGGTGCTGCTGCCATCATTAGCTTGTATGTGCAACAGGCTTTAATTCAAGGTGCTGCTGCCATCATTAGCTTGTATGTGCAACAGGCTTTAATTCAAGGTGCTGCTGCCATCATTAGCTTGTATGTGCAACAGGCTGTAATACAAGGTGCTGCTGCTGCCATCATTAGCCTGTATGTGCAACAGGCTTTAATTCAAGGTGCTGCTGCCATCATTAGCTTGTATGTGCAACAGGCTTTAATTCAAGGTGCTGCTGCTGCCATCATTACATTGTATGTGCAACAGGCTTTAATTCAAGGTGCTGCTGCTAGACATCGGCCAAGAAGGAGGGAGTTTATACCCCGCTTGAAATATTATGGGCCACATGACACAGAAACCTCAGCTTCCAGAATATCACATTGTTTCTAAATACAATACTACAACATGCAACTGAGCACATCTATTTCCCATGCATCCCAGAGGAGAAAGAACCAAACAGGATAGCAAGCTTGACACCAAAGAAAGGAGTGTGTTCAAGTAAAAAAAATAAATATTCCTTAAATATTCAATTTGCAGAGCAATTAGCAATATATATACAGCAATTAACAGTACTGTTTAGGTAAGTAGTGCATGTGTGTGAGGTGTTATGGGCATGTATATGTTGAATGTTTGTATGTCTGCATGAAAACAATCAAGGACTGTACTAGCCCTACTTCCTGGCATCTCAAATAGGTGTGTGCCATGCATGGTAGACTAGGCAGTTCAGTGTTGTCAACCTGACCTCTATCAGTAGTTCCTCTGCTAGTTCCCTGGCCCTGGATAGAATTTGGGGAACGTGCTGAATATGAGTGATGTTTGCTGGATGAACTCTCATCATGAATACAGACACTGCCCGATCCATTGTCTCATTCATCCTGTCTAAGGAGTCATGCACACAGTTAAGGCAATCTTGTACATCACAATGTACAATGTTTAGTATGCACGCTATCTCTTCTGGGGCCTGTTGGGGAATGTGACTGACTCTGTGATTGCCCTACACATACATTGCGTGGCACCTACTAATGCAGGGAGATTAGGAGGATGGTGGACAGCAGGCTTCCTCCTTGCACCTGTACTAACTCACCTGTGTGGCACCTCACTATCAGGATGGCTACAGGGAGAATCAACCTGTTCTGCAAGTGGAGTAATCACACTACCCTGATTACCTGTGTTACCCTCAACCTCTTGTATATTTAAGGTGTCTGTGTCATGGGTATGCATAGGCATACTGACTGTGTCTGAAATAGGTGCGGGAGATGTTGGAGGCAGGACCTCAGTGTAAGACAGATCTTCTGCATCCCCAGACTGTGCATATTCATCACAGACATCATCATCATCAGAGGTTACTGATACACTGACATCAGTAAGTAAGTAACATGCAAAAAAAGAGAAATGTTATGTTATGTTATGTTAACATATGCTAGCTGAATGAAAACAAACAACTTTCAGTTACACATACAGCTACCTTTTTTACATTAAAAGGAAGGTGAATTTACCATGTGCAGGTGGTTATGGAATAACAGACCTAGATGTGCCTAGATATAAGAGAGATAAAACATGAATGATAAGAATCACAAAACAAAAGACACAAGAAACAGAAAACAATTCCTTTTCCAACTGCAGAATAAGACACATCTCACAAAAAACATTACTATCCACTGGAGTCCCCCCTAACCCTCTCCTCCTTCTCCCTCTGTGTCTCTTCTATCCCAAAAACATGGTAGAGCCAGCAAACAGTGGACCAGAATCTGTTAATTAAAGGAAGGAGGAAAAAAACATACCGCCTTCCTCAGTGTTTATATATATATATATATATATATATATATATATATATATATATATATATATATATATATATATCTATATATATATATATATCTATATATATATATATATATATATAGTCCAGCACCACCTGCAGTCCAAAAGCAGAATTGCATACATTTAAACATTAATTTTTATTTTTATATGTATTTATTCAACCCAGGGGAAAAAAGTGCACCTAATTTGGTAATCCATTTCTTTTCCATTTTGTTTAATATTGCATGCCAACCAGATTTATTAACTGTATTCCATTGTATAATATCAATCACAGTAAATCTGAACTTGTCATTTGGGTGTTTGATTGTATGTTTGTACAGTGCATTCGTAGGCTTACAAGTCCTAATATCACTAAGATGTTTCGAGATCCTAAATTTGACACAGCGTGAAGTTTGTCCTACATAAAATGCTGAACAATTGCATGATGCCAAATAAATCACCCAGTCTGATTGACAATTTCTAATAGAAAAAACTTCACCAGTGTTCCTACTAGTAAATTCCTTTGTTTTACTCATATTTTTGCAATGTGTACAGTGGCCACATGGGAAACAACCCAACAGAGGGCCCCCTTGTAAGGTTATTTGTTTAGATGAATTCACATTCTTGTTGATATGTTTATAGTGGTTGAAAAAGGAACCCATATTCCGACCCCATCTATATGAAAAGTGACATCTGTCATCCAATATTGCCCTACGTTTGTTATCAGCTAGCAATATATTCCAATGCCTCCGCACACAGTTGATAAGAGTGTCTGTATTTCTCCCATATGTAGTAACCAATCTAATTTGTGAGTTAGATTTCTGTTTATGCTCCTTGTATTGTAGGAGATTCTCCCTGTTTGTGTTAGTAGCATACCATCTTCCTTGAATGGTATCACCTTTTTTATATCCCCGGTTAAGGAACCTTGTGGATAAATCTGACTCATAGGTGGTAAATGTGCTATCCTCTGAACAAATCCTCCTCAGGTGAAGAAATTGTGATTTTGGAATGTTTCTGCAAATATGGGGGGGATGAAAGCTGGAGGCATGGAGTAGGGAGTTGTATTGGGAATATTTACGATAGATTTCTGTTGTTAATGTATGATCTACATTTCTTGTTACTAGGACATCTAGAAAGGTAATCTGATTAGTGTCATAAGTTATTGTGAATTCAATACCTTTTTATGGCCTACATTGAAAATCAAATCATTTATGACAAAGCTCATAACATCTACATTGATGAAATTGATATATGGAGGAGATATTTGGATGATTGCTGGATGGTATGGAGATCTGTAATTATCCTTGAAGCTTGCATTGTAAATATACGTTAGCATACATCCAGTGGATGCCTTTATGTTCTATCACTTTTCTTTAGCTAAGAGAAGTTTAACTCCTTTAAATGTATACATGCTAACAAACAGAAATGTATATGCATCCAAGCATCTACATTTTACTATTTATATGTTAACAAGCAGAAGCATGTTGCTGAATTATTATAAGTGTTCAAATATATATCTAAAGGTACACTGGGGATGATTTCTAAGTCAAAGTAGTACACATTACAACTCCTTTTCAACACACTTGTACCAGCAGTTTGATATTATACACATACATAAAATTTCTAGCATATTTTGTGTAACACAAGCATATGAATCATGTTGATATTCACAAAATGACATGAAATTATTTACAAAATTTAGATAGTCAACAAGTAGTACTCTTGGTGACACTCTCGACCCAATGGAACTTTATAGGCTCTGGATCCCCTGGTGAAACCTTAAAATAAAAAATAAAGATGTATTAGAGAATGGCCGAATGAATCGTGCAAAAGACATTCAGTATCTTATTTCATCGCTAATGATTTTTCACATAACCATAGTCTATGGCCTATATTTATATATATCTGCATACATATATCATAGACAGGTACCAACTTAGTTCCAGGCAAAAATATCTTTCAGGAAAACATTAACCTCTGTTAATTTGTAATATATTATTTAACTGGAAAGGCTCAGAAATTAAACATTACAAAGGGAAACAGACAACCCACGGCTGTTACTTAGTAATAAAAGTTAAAATAACATTAACAGCTAATACTAGCTCTGCAAAATAATTTGGTAACCTCCACCTTCACTACTAAATGTAACATAAACTTAGATAAAAATACTTGAAGTAATGTGATATTCTACATAAAAGATTGTAATAGACTACAAGTACATAATTATTACCTCCCCTTCTCCATCAGGCAGTACCAGCTCTTGCTTACCGCAACAACCTTACTCCATCAGCACCCCACCTTTTACTCCACTTCAGCACCAGCCTCACTCCATAGCACCCCCACCAACACCCACCTACTGCATCAGCACCTGCTGTACTCCATCAGCCAGCATTACTCCACCAGCACCTGGCCTTTTAACTCTGTTGTATTTTTTCAAATGAATCAGTTTTAATTGTGGCCCGGCCTTTGGGAGAAACTCCAGAGCAGATAGTTATAACAATAGTGAAAAATTATCATATTGTCACTGTCCACACTATAAACACTGCTGTAATCTCCCTTCTAGCAGAATCTCACCTTTTTCAGTTTTGGCAGAAATAGTATATAATGCATTTTGTATTATGGGTATAAAATATCTCATGATTATAGTAAAGCATGGGACTCGAATTAATTTATTGTTTGTTCAAGTCGAGGTGTCCCATCTATCTGCAGGCAGCACTGTCATATTTGAATATTCACACAAATCAGTAATTTTGCTCTTGGTGATGATTAGGCAACACATTAGAGAATGGCAACTGAAGACAGCACCCCTGATTGAGAACAAACGCTTCAGCAGGGTATTATTGGCAAGTAATGCCCAGTGAAAATGGTAGCCCACCGCTTCTCACAGCAGCATCAAGCTGACATGAGCTTGAGTGAAAAAAAAAAAACTAATAGCTGCTGATACCCCACACTCACGGCAGTGCTGTGAAGAGGTAAAAATAAACAGAAAGTGTGTGTGTGTGTGTGTGTGTGTGTTTATGGATGTGTGAGTGAGGTGTTTTGCTTGTCTGTCTGTGTGTGAGGAATGCTACATGAATGCAGAGACACTGTATATGAGACAGAGATTGAGAAAGAGAAGAGTGAAATTATGGTGAGTTAATGCATGTGTTGAAAGAAGAGGACACTGTGAAGTAGATCATGAGAAAAGACGTAGAGCGGGGTCTTAGTGACTGAATGTGTGTATGAAAGCAGGAGTGAGGAATGTGTGTGAGAGGAGACTGAGAGAAAGCAGCAGGGTCTTGTGAGTAAATGTGTGTATAAAGACAAAGAGATCAGTATGAGAGAGACCTGAGGGAGAGAGAAAGTGGTCTTCGTGAGTAAATGTGTGCATGAATGCAGAAGACTGTGTGGCAAAGAGATCGGGTGAGGAGCATAGTTCAGGTGTGGGCAGCTTTCAATTAGTCCAAATTTCTTTTCGCAGAATGTCCAGAATGTACACATTTTGTCTATTCCTCAAAAAATGTGTTGTTTTCTGAAGTTCAGTAAACCAGTGAGGTGTGTGAATTCACTAATGTGCATTTTGAGTTTCACAGGCTTATTCATTCCGGTAGTCGCATTGTAATGCAAAAATATTTTATTCTAGAAAATTTCCTAAGTTTATAAGAGCTATATTTAAAATTTGTCCCCATCTTTGGGTTTTATTCCACATAGTTTTTGCCCAGATTTTGTACTAAGTCTCTTTCTGCTTTCAAACAGGCTGCATACCCACAGTCTCCTGGTTCTCTGAATGATTCACCACACAAACATAATCCTCAAACACCTAGCAGAATAAAAAATCTGACAAAGCCAAAAAATAATGGTAAGGAGACAAAAGCCTCCCAAAATAGTAAATCTCTGCATATTGCTCTAATAAACTTCTAAAGTTGCTAGAATAAAAGGTCCCAGGTGTGTGTGTGTGTGGTAGGTGTGTGTGTATATATATATACATATATATATATATATATATATATATATATATATATATATATATATATATATAAATATATAAATATATATATATATATATATATATATATATATATATATACATATATATATTTATACACACACACACACACACACACACACACAAAGCCAGTGATTGGATTACATTGCATTCCTGAAAGTTCTGGCAGTAGAAACACTTGGGTCATCCTCCACATCAGCTCCAGCATGGAACAATAATGTGTTAACCCAAAGCTAAACTGTCTGGATCTTTCAGCATATAGAACCCTCCTTTTTTCAGTATGTAGTGGTGATAGAAGGGGACTAATCATAGTCACATGGTGATTTATAGGTTAAACGCCTGTCTGATGTCTGACTGCCATGATCATATCATCAGCCTTATTTCTTATTTCCTTGAATATATGGCCTCCAAACGGTTATCTGGCTATCATTGACACCTGGTTCCTAGGATATTACTATCGAGGAGTGACTTGTCAACCTGCCTTCTAAGAGGACGACCGCAGTGGCACTGTGAAAAGCCCAGATAATCATCATTCTCATTGTCAGTGCATGGTGTTTATGGGTGATTTTCAAGTTGTAGCCCCAAGTGAGGGGAAGCATAACAGAAAAGAAAATTCATAAAGAAACTATTTTGATTTTGAATTTTCTTTAAATATTCATGAATGGCGTATCAATTATACACAAAATACATGAAAAGTAAGGTTCTGCTATGAGTGCACTCAACTTAGTAGAAATTCTGACCTGTCAAAAGAAAGAAAAGAAATAAATTGATAAAACTTGGATAGAGTCTAATATTTCTATAATATTGTAGTACATTATAACATTAACAAAAAGAATCTACATCAATAAGAAATAAAATGGATAAACATTTTGTTGAGGATCCATTTCACGGAGGGTAGCTTGTATATATGACAGGGTTAACATAATTCTTCTCATAATAATGCAAAAAAAAAAAAAAAAAAGATGTTGCTATTGTTAATACAACTGGCTCTCTGCACCTTCGCCCCAAGTGGTCAGCTTCTCAGATTGAAATTCACATTTAATGTCATCATTATTTATAGAAATTTTATATCAAGAATATTGGTGTCAGAAAATGCAATTGGCTATGGCGGTAATATATATTGATTTGTACAAAAACATCGACCATTCTTTGCAGCAATTTAGTTGAAAGTAGCAGTGTGCTCAAGCAAGTGGGAGGATCGAGTTCTAAAGATCAGGACAGTCTCCTTTACTATACATATGTTCCTCACTCTACATAAGTGCATTTATATAGTGTGCAGATTCAGCCCACTTCTAGCACTGCGAGCAGAAATGTAACTCATTAGCATTTATGAATTCCACAATCTGCACCATGTAGGGCAAGTAGATATGGTGTAAGTGAACAGCAAAGGTTTGGTACCAGTCTTGTTTGATGCATACTTATCGCTGATAAGCCAGGAGATAGTTTGTGAGTAAGCATTGCTTAGAAAAGCAACATTCTAACATTTGCTATGAATGTTTATATCCACAGTTTCCTGCTCTCTGAGGTACATTGTGTCTGCAAATTCCTATGAAGTGCATTCCACACTAAACATGTGCATGAACTGCAAGGCAAACTTCACATAGACTCTGGGTACGAAACTTTTCAAAAGCAAACTGAGAGAAAACAGGGAAGAACAGGAGCAGTCAACTTTCGCTAGCTAAAAACAAGTATAGCCACACAGGATTGAACGCACATTTATTGGTGAAGCGCCGCACTGCTTAAGAAGCAGACTTCATCAGACATAGTGTGCAATCTATACCAGCATGCTTTTATGGGTATTGGAAAGACATCACTAAATTGAAAACAATTAAATAATTTACTCATTAAACACTCCTAAAGTTAAATTAAAGGAAACTTTCCATTTCACGTTAACTATAGCTTAAACCCTCTACTAAGCTTCATATTAATCAGATAGGCAAATGTGAAATCCTAGGCTTAGTACTATCTAGTAATATTTTCTAATTAATTAAATATTCCTATGTAAATAAAAATAAGATAATAATTAGATATAAAACAATTTTACATAACTGGTATAATCTTAAAAAGACATGAAAAACTTTAAGTGTATATATAAAGAAAATAATGCAACAAATGCTTATTATGTAGCGCCTATATATGGCGACATTAAAATGCCAGTAATTTGAATTTAAATACATCTAAATAATGCATATAAATACTGTAGGCATAAACAAATAACGTCATCGGCGTCAGGTCATAATGTCTATGTCATTACTTGAATTCATGCATACATAGAATGCCTCCAAAGTTAATTTCAAATTAATATACTGTCAGCCAAACACTGTGCACCCTCATATGCAATGAATATATTTCAGAGTGACTACTTGCAGCAGAGATTACTTAAAACAAAAAACTGTTACATTGATATATATATATTTAAAAATGTTTGGCCTAATTTAATCTCACGGTTGTCATCAATCACAGAATGACATATAATTTAGCTGACTCTAGGCCACACACAACATAAAATCAAGTATATAAAACACATAGTTTATTCCCTAACAGGTATCCTACCTTGCCTTAGCCTACCGCTCAATCCTGGGTATGAATAAGCATTTCTCTTAATCCGCCATTTGAGTTCAAGTCTCTTCATGGTAACAACTTGAAGCCATTTTCTTCTCCTTGTTTTCTAATACCTGATCTATAACTTATTTTTTATTGCATATTACGTGAACGCATATATGAACATCAGTATGCAATAAAAAAGAAGAAACAAGAAAACGCACTGGCCAAACATATAACATCTTTTAGTGACCATTCCTTCAAATTCATAGTTATAGATCAGGTATTAGAAAACCCTAAGAAGGGTAAAAGTAGTGAGAAAAACAATCAGTAAGGAAGAAGGTAAGAACAGGAGATAGTGATTTAAAAAGGCAGAGGTTGTGAGTAAGAGTAAGGGGGAGAGAAGAGAAGAGGGGAAACGAGGGTGTGTAAGGAATTAGTCTAGGAGTAGTGGAGGTGGAGAGGATGGCTAGGTAAAGAGTTTATAAGGACCAAGGAAGGAGACACGTTCAAGGGTCTGTATGGTGTGAAGAAGAGGAAAGTAAAGGAGAATAAAGGAGAAAAAATGTTTCAAGTAAGAAAGATATAAAGTAAGAGGTAGGAGAAAGAATATAGTGAAGTTAGAGGTGAGTCAAGGCTGCCCTCTAGTGGACAAAGTCTGTAAGTATCCTGTGAAGAGTTCGTAGCTGTGGGATATAGAATAAGAAAGAAGAGTAATGTAGTAGGGAGAGGATGGAGGGGTGCTAGAATAAATGCTGCAGTATATTGGAGACAGACTGTGGAGAACTTTGGTAGTAGAAGCTGGAGTATTCTAGACTCAAGTCACTGAAAACTCAATTCACTGAAACACATTTCACTGAAAGTTATATATGGCCTTTTCCCCACTGTAGTGCGACCTTAAAGTTAGTATATATAGTAAGGGGGGTGGGGGCACTGCCCCCCACATCAGGGGTTGTGGGGGATGTAGCCCACCACATATTTTAAGTATATAGTATGTTCAGAAAAGAGTAATTTATTGGAATTGCAAGTATCCATGTATATAGTTCAAAATATTTAAAATATGTGCATTCAGTGAAATGGCCTAGACCCATATATATATATATATATACACACACACACACACACACACACACACACACACACACACACAAAGCCAGTGATTGGATTACATTGCATTCCTGAAAGTTCTGCAGTAGAAACACTTGGGTCATCCTCCACATCAGCTCCAGCATAAACAATAATGTGTTAACCCTGTGCAAAACTGTCTGGATCTCTCACAGTGGGCAGGAACTCTTCTTTTTCAGTATGTAGTGGTGTGATAGAAGGACCACTCCCATAGTCACACATTTATAGGTTAAACATCTGTCTGATGTCTGACTGCCATGATCATATCACTGGCCTTATTTCTTATTTTGGAATATGTATGGCCTCCAACCACATTCACGTCATTGACACCTGTTCCCAGATACTATCGAGGGAGGACTTGTCAACCCTGCCTCTCTCTAAGAGGAATGACCAGTGGCACTGTAGTGCCTGGATAATCATATCATTCTCATTGTCAGTGCATGGTAGTTTATGGGGTGCAGATTTCTTGGGTGCCATAGCCCTGTATGAGGGGAAGCATAACAGAAAAGAAAAATTCATAAAGAAACCATTTTGATTTTTAACTCTTCAAAATATCTATGAATGTATACACAAAATACATGAAAAAGTAAGGTTCCACATGAGTGCACTCAACTTAGTAGAAATTCCCCTGACCACCAAAGAAAGAAAGAAATAAATTGATAAAACTTGATAAGAGTCCAAATATTTCTATAACATTGTAGTACATTACAACATTAGCAAAACAGAATCTACACTGGTCAAGAAAGAAAATGGATAAACGTTTTGTTTGAGATCCATTTCCATGGAGGGTAGCCAGGTATATATGACAGGGTTAACACAATTTTCCTTGCTAATAATGCAAAAAAAAAAAAAAAAAAAAGATGCTGCTAATAAGTAATACAACCGTCTTCTGCACCAAGTGGTCAGCTTCCCAGATTGAAATTCACATTAAATGTCAGCATTATTTATAGAAATTCTTAAGGCTCAAGAAATAGTTGTATTGTGAAATGCAATTCATATGTAAGGCTAACATATATTGATTTGTACAAAACATCAATCTACCTTTGCAGCAACTTAGTTGTGAAAGTAGCAGCAAGTTTTCAAGCAAGTGGGAGGATCGAGTTCTAAAGATCAGGCCATCTCCTTTACTATGCTACATGTTCCTTACCTACATAAGTGCATTTATATAGTGCAGATTCAGCCCACAGCACTACAAGTATAGAAATAAGGTGTGCACTCATTAGCATTTATGAATTCCACAATCTGCACTAAGTGTAGGGCAAGTAGATATGGTGTAAGGAACAGCAAAGGTTTCACACTCAGTCCTGTTTGATGTATACTTATCACAGATGTGTCAGGGAGACAGTTTGTGAGTACATTGCTTAGAAAAGCAACATTCCTAACATTTCTATGAATGTTTATATCCACAGTTTCTGCCTCTGAGTACATTGTGTCTGCAATTCTAAGGAAGTGCATTCCACATTAAACATGGATGAACTGCAAGGCAAATCACATAGACTTGTTATAGAAGCATAAATAAAGGGATGATGTTCACAAAACAAAGAGAAGAAAAAAGCTGTAATTTTTTATTTAATATTGTGTGAGGAAAGATTTGCTTCCCTGTTATCAATATTACAGGCATCCACACAGCTAACTGGAAATTACACAGGGCAAATTAAGAACGTGGTTCTACTGTAGCCATAATATCAGTGGATACTGTGACATAATGAGTGTATGCAACCTCGTTTTTCTCCACAGTATGTGTATGTGGCACATATTGATAATAATCTCAAGTGTGAGTTGGGAATGCTCTGTTGTCCTAGGGGTCCAATCCAGAGAAGGTGGTGTTTTTGTGAACATAATGATGTTTAAGTAGCACAGTTTCATGTTGCAAGACAACAAATTTGAGGAAATGTCAGAAATGTACATTTTAAATATTTGTTTCATAATGTTTGTTCTATTTAGGTAAAACTTTTTTTTCTTTTTTCTTCATCATTTATGTACCACATGGCATTGCAACTTTTGACTGGCAATGGTTCATAGTAGGGAAATACAGTTAATTCATATGGAAATAAAGTGAAAAACAATAATTTGAGCTGCTTTCTGAAGTACAAATTAGCTTGATTCAGTGCATGGTTGTCAGCACTCTGGGTAGTACTATGTGAGAAAAATGCAGCTGTCTGGTAAATGTCTCTGTGGCACAATGTGCATGTGAAATGAGTTTAGAGTAATAGAGCAGGTGATGCAGGGTTCAGATCAAGTTTACAGATTGTTTTTAACTGGATTCAGAATAATTATTGACACTCACTGTTGTGCATATAATATATAGGCTAACGTCTGTTATACATGATACAACTTTTAACTATAGTCCATGTAAATGCATGGTACAAAGCTGCTGTTGTAAACTCACCTCTTCTCATTATTAATAACAATATGCGCTATGGATGTTGTATCATATGACAATGTGAAGAGTATGCTAACATGAAAGCTGTAACATATGTAATCTCAACATACGTGTCATATACACTGGAGAAAGTATCCATATTCTGTAATTTTGCATCATGACATTTATGCAATTTAGTGCAAACTTTGATGTCATGAGCATATCTGTATGTACTGTGGCAAGAATGCCCTCCTGTCATTGTCTATATGTGATATCCTGGTTATTTGTACCCTAAATTTACTTATGTGTCAAGCAGATGTGAAAGAGATGACTGTGTCATGCTAATGCTAGAACAGCTTAGTTCCTTGCTACGTATCTCCATTAAATGTGTACATTTGCAATATAAGCAACTGTTTTTAATTTTTTATATTACCTTTTGCATTTGCTATCCAGTCAGTGGTGCACAAACAAGATTCAATTACTTAGGAAAAAAAATAATAATTTGGTCTGCCTTCTGTAATTCATACCAGCCTGGCACTGTTGTGTGGCTATCAGCACTCTGGATAGTTCACATTGAAGAAAAAACTCCTATCAAGTAACTTTCCCTGTGGCAGAAGATTAAATGCAGTTTCTTATTTATCACTCTAATGGATAATGTACATGTTGTGGGATTTTTCAATTGTTAAGAGGGCAATGAAGATCATGCATACATTCTCCTTTGCTTCAGTCTGTTGTCTTATATGAATTTCATGAAGTAGGATTTCCTAGGTTATATGGTTAGATAATACTCAAGTCTTTAGATGTTTCTTGTAATACTGTCAAAGTTCAACTCCAGATGTATGCCAAAGTGCTTTTGAATGTTTTGTATGATTTCTGTTGGCTACACATTTTTTTACAAAACATTATCCTCTTGTTGTATTAATGTTCTTGTTCCCTAGTGGGAAGACTGTCTTGTACAGATCTTGCCTGAATAATTATGATGATAAAAGTGAACAGTAACACAACACAAATATGAGCAGAAATGAAGTTTAAACTAATGTCTTAGTATATCTGTATGTATATTCCTGTCACCAACTGTCCACCTCATAAGTGTCAAATAAACTTCCTTGATTCAAACAGGATTCCATAAGCCATGGTTCCATCACTAATATCATGCATATTCCCTCATATGTCACAAAATATACCTGCATCATACATATAAGAAGTGAAGAACCGCAACTGTCATGATAAATGTGTAAATCATGACATAAGACACATTTGTTCTGTATTCCAATAAAATTCAGATATGGTTGTATGTATATACTGCTTTCGTGAATGAAGGTCAGAACAGAGCACCGAAGAGATATGCTAATTCCCATTCTAAGTTAGCCATCAAGATTTTATAACGCATGTGCTGATATTGCGCCATCCGCAGCACGCATTAGCTTGTCATTACTGTGCTTCTCATAGATTTAAAACATATTTACAACATATAATTATTTGAGTAGATTGTATAACTTCTGTATGTCTTTACTGAATTTTGAAATAAAGGTATAGGGATTTCAAAGTCATGTTGACTCAGTTTAGTGAACCTTAATGTATGTCTTCACTCCAGTGGTTAGACTTGCTACTGTATTACAATGGCGTCTAAACTTTTCACACATAATCCATCACTGTTATTCTGAAGTGCACTGTCATATTTGGGAAGTGACTGTTTCTGTTGTCAATGCACATTTTGCAAGCTTGAGAAAAGACAACTTGACAATTTTTTTATGCTTGCGTCCTGGGATGAACTGTCATGAATGATTGCTTGACAATGCACTGTTTTACAGTTGTGATTGTCATGACACCTCGTAGTGTGAAACAGGTATATGCCTCTCACATTAATGCAATCAGCATGAATGACAATATATAAATCTTGGCAGAGAAGAATGTCATTACGTGAATCAAGCACAGTGCTGTTATGTTGACCTGCCCAGACAAATGCATTTGTCACAAAACCTTGATGCACAGTAGCTGATGTTCCAAACAGTGAAGTTTTACTAACTAAAATATGCATTTTCAGATTGCTGAAGTCAAACTTCTTCTGGAGCACTTGCAATTCATATTAAGTTCTCTAGTGTGTCTAACTAGATAGATAGGAGGCTAGATTCTCACAGTGTTGAACGTGTGTGTATGTGTGTGCAGTTTTAGTGACAACTTACATCTCAACAACAAATATACTTTGTCCACTTTGACTCCAGAGAAAATTTACTTTTGGACAGAGCTCCCTCTGTACTTTTTCCACTTTTAACACTGACATCCTCTCTGCAACACAATGATGAGGTCATCCTGTCAAAAGTGCACTGTTTCCCCTTAAAAATTGGTCTTCTCTTGTGGCACATACAACTAATTGTTCTTTAGATTCTGTAACTTGATTGGTAGGAGATTCAAATAGTGAACTGGTGTGTGTGGTTCTTCTGATAGGTAATTAACATGTCAGCAACAGATGTGCTGTGTTCCTTCCTCTCAGAAGAATTTAGCTTTGGACACAACTTCCCCCTACACTTCATCCCACATTTACCACAGGCATCTTCTCTGTATGGCACTGATGAGGTCATCCTGCAAAAGTGCACTTTCTCCTCTTAAGAGTCAGACTTGCAATTAATACTTTGTTCTCTAGATTGTATAATTTGATAGTTAGGATGTTCAAATCTCAAAGGGTGAACTTGTATGTGCGGCTTCAATGTCATATAGCTTCTTGAACAGACATTTCTTTATTATTTTTATTTTTTATTTGCATTTGTTTAACCAGGATAGTCCATTGGGCTCGAAGAACCCGTTTTCAATGGAGTCCTGGGGAGAAAAGCTCCACATACAGATTAAACAAAGATGAGGATATACATATACATTACAAGGGGTTAAACATTGAGAACAAGCTCCACATACAGATTACACAAAGGTGAGGATATACATTTGATAGGGTTAAACATTGTACAGTTTATGTAATTAAACATGCAGAGACAGCTAAAAACACAGGTAATAAGAGTAACAATATATATATATATTTTTTTGAGCAGAGTTAGAGTAGTATACAGGTAGGCCATGAGTAATGCTACCTGGTGTTTAGACAGTCAGAAGAGAAAACGTTACTAGAGTAAATAGTAGGTTATGAAGGGTGAGAGCAAGAGCATTCCCATGTGGAGGTTAGATAAGAGTGAAGTGATTTTTTAAAGGATGGGAGGCTTGTAATGGTACGAATAGAGGGAGGAAGGGAGTTCCATAAGTGTGCTAGTGAGAAGGACAGGAGGTTTTGTCCAGGAGGGTGGAGGAGTCTATGAATTTCTATGAGGTTTTGATTGTTTGATCTTAGATGTCTTTGTGTGTGGTGCATTTTAAAGGTAGAAGAGAGTGAGGGGCAGAGGGATGGCTGGAAAATCAGTTTGTGAGCATATGTGAGTTGGGTATATGAGAGGTAGTTGGGTAGTTCTAACCATTTCAGTTTGTGGAGTGGTTCACAGTGGTGTGTTGATGATTTGTTAGAAGTGGCAAATTTGGCAATTTTATTGTAACAAGAGGATAGTTTGGTTTTGAGGTAAGATTGTAGGTTAGTAAGAAGGGGTGCTCCATAGAGAAGGGAGGGTAAGAGAAATGTAGTTGAGAGAGTAATCTTGGTAGCTGAGCTGAGGAAACGATTATGATGGTAGAGCATGCCAAGTTTTTGGTGGGTTTTATTTATGTTTTGTAGTAGATGGGAATGGAATTTAAGCTTGTCATCAATTTGGACTCCTAATAGTTTGGTTTCTGATACAAGCTCAAGGGGGATGTTATTTTGGCTGTAGATGGAGAATGATTTATGATCGACGTTAGTAGTTTTGAAGGAGTAAATATCATGAGTTTGGTTTTAGCAGCATTAAGAGCTAGATGGTTGTCTTTCATCCAATTTTCAGTGGTGGAGAAGGCATCCTGGGTAAGCTTTAGTAGAGTTGGTATGGATGAGGCAGCGCAGATGATTGTGGAATCATCTGCATATTGAATAATATTATCCTGAGGGATAGCGTGGTAAAAGTAATTAATGAAAATATTAAAGAGAAGGGGGCCCAGAATGGAGCCTTGTGGGACACCTGTAGGGGTATTTAGAAAGGAGGAAGTAGCTTTTTTCCACTTGACTGCTTGTTGTCTGTTGGAGAGATAGCTGTTAAACCAGTTGAGTGAAGTGAGAGAAAGGTTTAGATTAGATAGTTTAGTAAGAAGTAGGTTATGGGAGATAGTATCAAAGGCCTTCCATGCTATATCAACTTCTAGTCAGGGGAAGACTGCAGCATGTCACATCCCCTTTTCCCACTTTAGCCACCAACATCATCTCTTCATCACACTAATGAGGTAATCATGCTAAACATGCACTCGCTATCCTAATAAATCAGACTTTCCCTGAGGTGCTTGTGGTTAATTCTGTGTTTTACAGATTGTCTAATTACACAATCTGTGTTCTACAGATTACGTAATTAGATAGGGGGGTTCAATCCAACATTAGTTAAGTAATGTGACTGTGCATACTGTTATGTGCAGTTGTGTCTGTGACAACACCCCTTATGTAAACTTCCAGTTAGGAGGAATATTTTCACTGGCAGAGGACTACCCTATACATTTGTATCATCTTCAGGCAATGCTCAGTTTTGCTATCAAAAATGAACTGCATTGCAGTTGTAGTGTAAGTTATCCTGTGGTGCTTTATGCTGATACTGTATTCTCTAGACAGCATAGATATAGAGAGAAGAGGTCAGGTTTGGATACAGCAATATTTAACAACTGTGTGCGTACTGAAGGCTTCCAATGACTGTAGTACATGTAGTTGTGTATTGCTACTCTACACTTCTACCACTTTCAAACATTTTTAGAAGATCATCTCCATATTAAGGAATGGGGATGTCATCCATTCTAATGTGCACTGTCACAATTGTAAAACATCATGTGTGGTGTGTGTGATTCAGGCAGTGTTCTGTACCGTATGATCTTAGGTAGTCTGTTCAATGCCAGTCACTCCTGTTTAAACTTACTTATGTCAGTATGACTGCAAATGTGCATGCAGGTAACAATGTTGTCACACAGCTATACATACAAATATTTACATACAAGTATTTCAAGCACGGGCATTAATGCCCTTCTAGTTTGCCAATATACCAAAACACTTGTTCCCATAATAAGTGTCCAGGCTGTTCTTTAAAATATCTAAACTAGTACTTGCTTTAATGTAATTTGGTAGTCTGTTCCATGCATCAGCTACTCTGTCAGAGAGCCAATTAGTACACTTCTCATTCCTATAGAATGTTCTACATAGGTTGTGTGATGATTCAATAGTACTTTTTGATAACTCCAAACATTCCCAGAAGTAGTTGTCTCTAAATGACCTATATACCTGAATTAGATCTCCTCTTAGGTATCGGTAAGAGACATTGTACAAATTCAGATATTTTAGTCTTTCATAATAGCTTAAGTTTTCACATCCATGGATGCCCTTGGTATATTTCTGCTGTACTCTTTCCAGTTTACTCATGATCGTTTTTTATAGGGTTTCCATATTGTTATTCCATACTCATGTTTGGGTCTAATGTAACTAACATACAATGTCTTAATTATTTTTGATTTCCTAGACTTTATACATCTTTTTACACAACCTATAGTTCTATAACTATTGTTAAATTAGCCAATTAGTTGATTTGATTAGAAAAACTCATAGCTGGATCTACCCATATACCCAGGTCTTTAAATAAGCCTAGAGTTTCAATCGTTGTGTGCAATAATAAATATTCATTTTCCAATTTATGTCTCCCAAATCTCATATGCTTAGTTTTTTATATATTTATCAGCATATTATTTTCCTGTGCCCAAATCGTCAATTTAGTCAAGTTATTTTGCAGATTTGCAGACATGCCTTATTTGTAACACATGTAATCAGTTAACCCAATTTCAGGTTGTCTGCATATAGACTGTAGAACACCTCAGATGAAAATGTTAGCTCTGAAGATACAATGTAATCCAGTAAGAGCCTAGGACATAGTCCTGTGGGACACCCTGACTATAACCAAGGATTTCACCTGTCCAGTTGCTGCATGATACTTGCCATGTCCTATTTGTAAGCCATGCAGCTATCCACCTTATCTAGAGTACATCAGTACCTAGTTGTTCCAATTTATTGATCAATGTTTTGTGTATGGCCCTATCAAATGCTGAAGTGAAATCTATATAAATTACATCACAGCACAATTTTTCATTCATAGCTGTTATTATATTGTTATAGAACATCATGTTACAGGTGATAATAGATCTATTTTCAGTATATGCATATTGATATATGGTTTGAAGTCCCCACCTATCCAGTTCTGACAATAACCTATCCAATATTACCTTCTCCATTATTCTTCCACAAAATGAAAGTAAACAGGTCTTCATGACTCTGAGTTTGTCCTACTCCCCTTTCTCTTAAAGGCAGGTTTAGCTAGCATGTCTCCAATCTTGAGGAATCTCCCCATATTTATATGACCTAGTGAATAATAGAACTTGCTGAAGTGTTCTCAGGTCATTGTTACTAATTCCGTCTCCTCCCTGCACATTGCTTGGATCCAGTTTATGCAGTTCTTTTTCAATGTAATCAAATTGATTCCAGTGTGTGAGGTTGCCTGGATGTCACTAGGGCAACTTATCAGCCCTATTGTGGAGCCAAACTGTTTTGCATAACATTTTGTAAATATATCTATAATCTGTTGTGTCTGAGAATAAATTTTAGAATCTGCACACAGTTTATCAATTTGTATGTCTTTACTCCTTTCAGATCATATGTATCTATAAAAGGTTTCATATTATGCTCAATATCTTTATATACATTTTCTTCAAATTTTTCTTGATCTTGTCTCACACTATTCTTCATCTGTTTGTCCAGATTGTTTTCCAGTTTTCAAAGTTGCAGTTCTAGCTCTCTTCAGTTTCTTATATTTTTATCTCTCACCTTAATCAGATATCTTGTTCTTATGGAAATATATCACCATGATTTTGTATGCCTAGAGCATATTGTTAAACATTTTTTTTTAATTTTTGTACTCAATTTATCTTTCAAAACTTTCCACATTCCATCTGCAGTTTTTCCACTGAACACCTCACTCCAGTTAGATTTACATAGCGACAGTTTTGCTTCCATATCACCTGTAATTAAGATTCTGTGTGTTTGTTTATATTTCAGTTTGGCAGAATTATCTAGCAAAAATTAGTCTTTATAACCCCATGACCACTGCACAACAACGGTGGTAAAACTTGGCTTGAAGTAACAATAATTTCTTTAGAAACACAAACAATGTCTAGTATGTTCCATTCCCTGATAGTTTTTTTTTTCTACAATCTGAAGCAGTTGTTGTTCCTGAATATGCATTGTGAATAATTTCCTTACTAATGTTGTTGAATCAATATTATTCCAGTCTGTTTCTGATAAATTTAAGTCCCCAGCTAATATTCTTCCCTCCTGTGTTACATGCAAGTAATGTATGAATTCTTCTAGGTCATCTGCACTTGACTTTGCTGGTCCATACACTCCAACAATTGTTATATGTTCCAGGGTGTCTTTATTGTCACAGTTACACACACTATAGTATTGGTGTTATCACTGAACATGTAATAATCACAGGTCTCATAACTATCTTTAATCCGGTTCCCTATTAGAAGACTGAAGACGCATTCTTTTGAATGCGTCTTGGTTAAACTCAAAATCCTGAAATGGCAAAATATCAAAGGGGCTTTTAAGCAAATTCTTTCCCTGGGAAAGAATTTGCTTGGCCACTTCACTACTTTGCCATTGTTGACACTGTAGTGCGGTCTCAGAGTTGGTATATTTAAGTAGGGGGGGGTGTGGGGGGAAAAGCCCCCCAACTTAATATAATGTTTAAAGAAAAATCGTTGTTCTGACAGTTCGAAATTATAAGCTTTTGCTTACATAGGGTCGATTAATCACCATTCATATTTTTTAAGCATTTAGTGATCTAATATAGACACCTTTAATCCCTATCATAACACATTCACCTGATTCTTTGTTAGAATGCCTGTTATAGTAAAACATTTATACCCTAACATAACTCCTTTCCAGTCATTGTTCTTTAACCATGTTTCACAAACAATAACATCAGTCTCGAGGGAATGTAGCAAATTTTGCAGTAGAAAAACTTTATTATTAATGGTCGTAGCATTAGCAACCATCAGAGATGCATCAAATGTAGCTAAGTGTGAACTGTTAAATTTGCAACCTGGCAAAAATCCTATCTAATGTTTGTCAAATATTGCAAAATATCCACTGCAAAAATTCTCATCCCTGATCTTGACAAATGCATGCCATCCTGTCTGAACATGTGTGCCCAAAACTGGGCCATATAGGTATTTGCCGAAAAATCTTTTCAATCAGGGTGACCTGACTATCCTTTCTATATGTTATTTGTAAAAAATACGTCCTAACAACAGTACAAGATATACTATCTAAGAGGACTGTCAGTTCCCTATTAAAAGTCAGAGAATCCTGGAGGATGAGATCATCTGTACCAACATGAATAAAAACAGATCTGTACTTCCTTACATTAAGGCATTTCAAGGTCTGTTTCACATCTATTTTTGCTCCGGGCAAGCATAAAACTATTTGATATTCATTATCTTAGCTGCAAACATAAGTATCAGTTCCTCTAAGAATTGAATCTCCAATTACAAAAATATATTTGATGACCAACTCTGAAAAATCTTCGGCTACGAATACAGTAATATCTGTTTTATCAATTGTTACGAAGGATAGATCTTCATCACCATTTGTCTTATTAATCCCACTGCTTTCATTATACATTAAATTCTCAACAAGCTGGCATTGTAAATCCACACCTTGAGACATGTAGTCAACATCTGTCTTTCTGTTCTTTTTTCTTACATTCATGTTCTTCAGTCCTTCCATGTTCAGTATTGATTTATTCCTTTTCATCTGCCCCTTGCCAGTTTGTTCTACCTTCTCCTTTGGAAAAATTATGCCTCTTTCTGTAGACTGAAGGTTTTCTGATATAAAAATATCTTCATTCCCTGTAACCTGTGTGTTATGTAACAAAGCGGTGTCCTTTTTACTATGTATTATCTCTCCTTTACAGGCATTAATCAGTTTCTTTTTCTTCCTTGTTATTGCTGAGAACTTCTTCCTTTCTTTCTTTTTGTTTCCTTCTAAACAATCTGGATCCTCAGATTGCTGAATACTTGTATCCAGAATTCCAAAGTTGTCAGGGGCATCATCTTGTTTCATAAGGTTTGAATAATCTTTACACACAAGAGATGCATCATTTCCTAAATGTGTTCTATTTGTTCTATGCCTAACATTATTTAGTTCATCAGTCCAGTCATTAATATATGAAACAACAGTTCTCCAAGCCATGCCAATTGCACAAGTGCAACCATCTTCATTAAGTCTAGATTTACTTCTAACAATGGTGAGCAAATCATCCAACTTTTGACACGAGGAACACAGATCACCAGTGTTATCAGCTGTTACCTTTAAATATGCATAGCATTTATTATACTCTACAAGATATTTCTGCATTAGCAAATCATTAATTGCATACTCATATAAGAAATGCATATTCAGCTTCAAACTAATAAAATATTGAAAAAGAAAAGAATAAGCAAACTTAGTAACCATGGAATTCAGAGAGAACTAATTTAAATCAACTTCTATAACAAAAGTCACACAAGCAATATACAGCTACTAAAGTACAGTAAATTTGTCCTGACTGTACAAGTTGTTCAAGCCAGACAAAAGTTGTAATTCCTTTATTATCGCTAGTAGTCACACTTATTTTTAACAGTAAAGATCAATAAATCACAAACCAAGGAAGGATTGTTTATAAATGCTCTGGATTTTCCTCTGTGCAGTCTGTGTGAATATATATAGCTGTCTAGCCCCATTGGGATGGCTACAGCTCACCTGTCTAAAAACTATCCCTTTCTAACAACCAACAGTCAAAGGTAAAACAACAAAATATGAATCAAAGTAAATCTTGTTAACAAGCTAGCCTTTCCTACCTACAAACACGGAAAAACAGTGATACCAAATAAAATATAAATTCAAATAAAACTTCTCTCACCAGTCAACTCCACAGTAAATCACAAACCAAGGTGGGATTGTTTAGATATGCAATGGATTTTCCTCTCTCAGGTCTGTTTGAATTTATAGCTGTCTAGACCCATTGGGATGGCTAGATCTTGCCTGTCTAGAACCTCTCCCTTTCTAACAACTAAGAGTGAAATTAAAGGTAAAACCAGAAAATATGAATCAAAGTACATCTTGTTAACACACTATCCTTTCCTAAGTACAAACAGTGAAAAACAGTGACAGCAAAATATAAATTCAAATAAAACTTCTCTTACCAATCAATTCCACAGTAAATCACAAACCAAGGTAGGATTTTTAGATATGCTCTGGACTTTCCTCTCTGCAGTCTGTGTGAATTTATAGCTGTCTAGAGCCCTTGGGTAGCCAGAGCTTGACTGTCTGAAACCTATCCCTTTCTTACAACCAACAGTCAAATTAAAGGTAAAACAACAAAATATGAATAAAAGAAAATCTTGTTAACAAGCTATCCTTCCTACATACAAAGAGTGAAAAACAATGATAAATCAAATATAAATTCAAGTAAAACTTCTCTTACCAGTTAACTCCACAGTAAATCACAAAGCAAGGCAGGATTGTTTAGATATGCTATCTGCTGTGTATCTGTATAAGTGAGAGTTCCTATTAAATTTATGCTCATTTATCACACAAATGCTTTATTGAATGATAATAATGCTGTTGGATGACATCTGGCTTTCCCGTGAGTACCGATAAAAGTTTTTTCCTGTGGCATGAAGACATCAGGCAATGTTCTATGTATTGTTGCTTAGGGATGCATGTCTTCAAATCCATGATTATCTAGACATTGTGCATGATTGCCATTTTCCTGTCAAAGTGATGACTGTATTATGCATCATGTGTTTTTGTGTATAGCTAGCAGCAGGCAATGTTGTGTGAGAAATAGACATACAGCAACAGAATTTTAAAGAAATTCCCTTGCAGCAATAACATGTCACGACTTCAAAAAAACAAATATCTCACAATTGTAGCAACACTTGCACTGTGGCATCTTTATTCTTCATAATAGCATGTAGACCAAGATGGACCCAAACAATCAGGTAAAACCACAAAAACTCAAATAATCCACCAAAGCTTGTACAACCAAAGACATCAGTTGGATTTAGCAGTGAAACTTTATTCTTCACTTTCATCAAATGACTTCCTCAGAACAACTAAAACTCAGCATAGACACACTTTTATACCATCATCCTTAAACAATTAAATCGCATAATTATTTAATCATATACTGTCTTATCTTAAATTGACTTTTTCTTAAAAAACATATCACCTTTAAAAACATAGTAAAAAACTATATAAGCATTTTAATTTAGTTTACTTTAAGCCTTTTGTTTCTTAAAAAACATTTAATATTTATAAACTCATTCATACCTGGAGGTTTGTCTGCATTTAATTTCATTGGCCATTTCACTTTCTTCTGTTTTATTAACCCTTTATAATCACCACCTCTCCTGCCCTTTGGTATCTGCTCAAGAGTAGAAAACAGACAATTTTACTAATCTTACATTCTAAATAATGCTTATACAAAACATTCTTACAGTCTTTAGTCTTGATAGAATATACATGGTCCTTAATTAGTTTATTTAAACTTCTAGTGGACATCCCAACATAAAAACTATCACAGTGGGAACATACACTAATATAAACAATTCCCTTTGTTTTACAGGTAAAAACTGCTACGACAGCTATTGTTTTGTCCAAGTGCTTTAAATTAATGAATGGACCATCCAGTATGTATCTACAAGCCGAACAAACCCCACACTTGTACATACCTTTACTCTTATTTGACTGCAAACTAGGTGAAACAGTTTTATAAGAGTCATGTTGTAAATATCTCTTTAAAATTACAGCTGTTCCTATATGTAAACTTAGGGACATTTCCCACAATTCGGGTAAGCAATAGCACGTAGCTTCTGTCATTGCATAGTCAGGTGTTCAAAATCCACCTTGACTAACTGTAAGCATTATGCATCCTAATGCTGTTATGCACAAATGACATCCACAAGTTTTATAATGTCTACACTTACAGTGGGAGAAACCTTTCCATTCCATTTATGTCATAAAAATTGTTTGCAACACAATCATATGATGTAATGACTTAACTTAGGGGGGACTCTCACAGCTTTGTTAAGACTTCCACTTTGGCACATGTGATTCATACACGTCATTAGTTGGTTGCCTTCTGTAGCTTGCTATTTAATTCCAGTAAAGGGCAACATCATACGAACGTACTAACATGACACAAACAGCAATGTATGATGTCATATTTTCTCAGTGTTTACTTCAGAGAAAGAAATATAAACTAATTTTGTAATTTCCTGCCAGTGAAGCAGTTGTTCTATGAATGTCATGGTGTGAGTGCTTCTGTGGCACATGTATTGAGCAATGACATGTATAACATATCTATACAGATAGTGTGTGGTTCAAATACGGGACACTGTTTTTGCATAATACAACAGGAACAGCTTCCTTGGCTGAGAAACATTGATACCACAATGCTCACAGTTGTGTGAACAGTAACATCATTATCTCCTTATCATTCAGACAAAATCATACAATAACAGTCAGTCTCAAATGTCCTTTATTGCTTCACATATTAATTTCATTTATTTATAAAAAGCTCCATTGCTATGTCATGTGGCAGATGCAGTCAATAACATCTCTGCAGAGTGTGTAGTATGATAGATGGGGGTTTGAAACTGGTAACATCTGTCTGCAGATAACTGTGTCAGACAGTAGTGGCTTAAGTAAAGCATTGCACAGTCACAGGTCAGATTTTAAGACATTGCCCTCCAAGATAGGGGATCCATACTGATTACAATTGTGAAATGCTGTGAGATCAAAGTGTGTTTGTAACGAAACACATAGTAGGCCTACTTCTGTGGCATTACAGGTCCATATGCTTCTTTCTGATATCTTGCCTTGGCATTCACTCATTTTATCATTAATTATTCACAGGCATTACTTAATTCCATACAAGAATGCACTGTTTTGCATGTCTTCCTCCAAAAATGTATGTATTACAGTAATTCCTTTCTTCATGCTGTACAGCTCTATAGGATATCGTGATTTACATAACATTTCTTACTGTATAGCATTATTCGAGATCATATAAACTGTGATTCGGCCTGTTAGGACACTTTCTTGTATGTATCTGCTGTTTGCATGCTGTTCACTGTAATTTTTTGTGGGCATGCCCAGTATAATCATGTAGTAGATGAGCTACATTTATGAACAGAGACTTTGAAATGTTGTAATGTCATCAGATCTGTACTGTCATTTGTAACATGTATTTTGAGTGTTACATTACTGTTTAGTCTGTACATGAACATACAACATATGCTTTTCTAATACGTGTCAGGGTAAAATACCACCTGTCTATGGTTGTCAAATGACAACAAATGGTAAAACATGTCCCTTTCCGATGTGCATAACACAACACCTGTATGGTTCATTTCTTCTTGTTTATACATGATGAGTGGTGAATACAGCACTACTGTCAGTTATTGCATATACATTCCCTGTATATACATGTCACATTCAATAACCACAGCCTATGCAAATAGCCCCTAATACATCCACTGTCCTTGCTAACTGCTATCTTAAATTGGCATATCATTTACATTGATATCAGATTTACTCCCCTTTCTTACAATGTTGCATCGTGCTCCTCTCACATCCGTTTCTAGCATGTCAGTTATTGATAATGTACATGGGTAAAGAATTCGGAACAGGAGTAATTATTATTTCATCAGTAGGGTTATTGCTTCAAATGCTTCTTTGTGACGTCATCACATTTGATAGCGTTAACATTTTCTCCATTTATCCTCTCCTCATTGTAATGTATGCACTGATAACATTGAATTCTGTGTACATTCTTCCCATTTTATGTCCATTGCATCTTAAGTCTTGTATTCAGCTTGCCCTTGCCTCATATAAATTGTCCATGTATGCTCACATAATAGGTTTGCCTACAAGAAGCAGTTTTATTTACACTGTGTGCTTGTCCTTCCCAGCACCATTTCATGGCTGCCAACTCTGCTGTTAGACATGAAACAATGCTTGCAAATGTGTAAGCGAGATGAGCAGCACGCATATTCAATAAGCCCTGCCGTTCATCACTCTAATGTGCTACAATCTCATAGGCTTATGATTGTTTATGAATCCCAGGGACATTCCTTACCAATATGTACATATATATATAGCTAGATATAAATATATACAAAACCTCTAAGTCTTTCCTTTATTTCGATAATTTCTACCAATAAATTTTTATGTAGTATCTTTGAAATGCTTACTGTTAAAAATTATGTTATGTTAACTGTTATGTTAAAAATTATGTTATGTTAACTGTTATGTTAAAAATTCTCTTTTCAATGACCTTTATGTAAAAAAAAAAATGCCCAATAAATCCTGCTTTGTCTGTAATGTCTACCAATAATTTAGTATATATTGTTTCTAAAATGCTTACTGTTAATTTTTTCAGAAAAAAATCTCTTTGCAATGTCTTTTATTTAATATGTCTGTATGGAGCTCATCTCCCCAGGCCTCTGCTGAAAAGGAATCTTTTTGTGCCCAGTCCTGCGATCCCAGTAAACAAATGCATTTCATAAATAAATAAACAAATAAATAAATAGTCAGTGGAAAGGCTGAGTAAACAGATCAAGTAATGGTTTAGTAAGGCAATATTTGCTACTAATAATCAAGAAACCTAATATATTATCAGGGCCCACGGATGGGACGTCGTTAGCTTTTGTGTGAGCTGAGTTGTCTTGTTCCATAGTAATTAAAGGTGGAGGCTGGGATTGTGGAATCTGAGAAACAAATACAACTGTGGGTGGAGTAAAGTCTGCATGAAAACTACCAGCTAGGATATTAGCTATGTCCTTTTGGTCAGAATGGGCAGTATTATTGTGGACTAGCTGTGAACATTGTTGGGTGTTAGTTCATAACTTCATTGTGTAGTTAAAGATTTTTGAGTTTTGTAGTTATTTTAAGTTCATAGTCAAATTTGAGCTTCCTAGTGGTTCTCTTAAACTCTTTACTAGTTTCCTTAAGTGTATACTTAAAGTAAAACCTATTACAACCATTACATATTTTTTCTTGTTATATAATTTACTCATAAGAGTATTCCATCCGAAAGGGTTGTTTTTGAATTTGTTATCATATTTGCTGGATAGGGTCAGTCTTATTGATACAACTATTCATGTGAGTAGAAGTCAGAGGCATAGGCCACGGCTTTAGCAATGGAATCCACTGAAGAAGGATTACAGTGGGATTTATTTAGGTCACCAAGCTAGTGAAGATTTGCTTTGGAGAAGTCCCTAAACATAGAGGCGTCTGCAAGGGATGTATACAAATTTAAAGGAAAAGATCGGTGTTTTATATTGTAATGTAACAAGGGAGGAGGTACATATGGCAGTGTTCAAAAAGTGTCTACATTTGTAACAATAATATCAAGGGTATCGATGCCCCTAGTAGGATGGTTAACTATTTGTAAAAGGCAGTTAACATTTATAATGTCAAGGAAGCAATAAATATGCCAACCATTGGCAGCATGGTTCAGCCAGCTTATTGGTGGGTAATTGAAGTCCCTCATTAGGAAAGTCTTGGAGTTAATGCAGATTTCAGCTAAGATGTTAAGATAGCTATCATGCCTAGAAGATGACATAGAAGGTGTTTTATAGCTGGCTATGAAGTGGCAGTTAATGATGTGGAGTGTGATTTGGACATCTAGGAGTATACATTTGTTGACCTGATGATGATATCTTTGACAAATACAGATACTCATTCACAATTGCAAGTAGGTCTGAAGGCATGATGGGTTCAGCAAATGGAGTCTGCCTAACAGAGTCACTATAGTGGCAGCAGAGGCTTCAGTCAGAATGCAAAAGCCTTGGTAAGAGAGGAGCAGGCCACCCCTTACAAAAGAAGAACTAGAAAAAGGAGATTGCATGGGGTATGGTTAAAGGATACAAAAATATGACCTCTGGCTACTGTAGTGTTCACATGTAAAAAAATGTAAAAGTGACAAAGGTCTGTAGAAACAATAAGGTAATCAATAACAAGTGGCAAATTTAAATCATACAGCTTTACCCATTAGGCTAATGTCTTGTCTACCTAGCAAGTAACTGCAATAAGCAACAGATAGTTTAATCCAAAGGGATCAGGTACAGCAACTGTAGAGCAACAGCTACAGAAAATCCAAATGAGTCAGACAGAAATTAGAACAGATCAATTAAGGAGTCATACAGAAGTAAGAACAAGTCAGTTAAGGTCACTCATCTGTGAAATGAGGGAGGTAGAGCTTCTATTTACGAGGCAACATAAAATATTTCAAAGCTTTACTGGAAAAGCTCACCCAGACTCTGCCACAGCTTGCTGTGAGGAAGGGTTAGTTTGCTTTTGTTTTGCTGTATTTTGCATTACTTTATTGCCTTTTTCTATTTTGTATACTTTGATTTTGTTTTCTTTACACTGTGTTTTACTTGTATTCCACTTTTAATTGCATATTCAGATTTGAAAAGAGACTACAGCTCTGTCTCTTGTGAGTCAGACAGAATTTTTTCCACCCTCTCACCCTGTTACTGTTGTGTTCTTAAACACCACTGTCTTTCTGTTTGCCTGCCACTTATGTTAATTTGGACATATATCTCCAGCCCTCTCTCCTTTCACTGGCTGGTGTGAGTAAGCACAAGTGTATCATTTTGTGAAATCGCTCCTGTTCTATTTATATTTATTGGCCACCCCACTGTATTCCATAGTACCAGAATGCAAAAGTGGCCACCCCCTTTCAATCTATCTTGTTCTTTTAAGAATAGTGGCTCTCCACTTAGACAGCTAAAACTTAAGTTGCCCACTTTCATATCTAACTGCTCAGTGCACACTGCAGGGTTTAGGATAAAACATTTTTTCATCTTACCTTTAAGCATCTAATGCAAGACCACCAGTTACTAGAGAGCCCACATTCTGCTTCTCAGTTGTCATCTTGGGATTAGTGCTTCTGTTTTCTCCTGATGAGAGAAGTACAGTGACATTATGTCCTGGAGACTGCTGATTACCAGAAAGCCCAATGACTGCTGATTACCAGAAAGCCCAATGACTGCTTTATAGGTGACAGCTTGGAATCAGTGCTTGTATTCTGGTCCTGGTGAGAGGAGGAGTAAAGTGCAATGATTCCTGACTGTTTCTGGTTGGAGAGTTAGTGTCTGTGCTTAATGTTCTGATTGGTCTGGTTGCTATTCAAGGCATCTACCAGAAAAAGCCTATAAACCTACAAACCCTTGCATCATCTGGGACAAAACTTTGGATCACCAAACAGGCTGTGGTCTGCTTCTCTTCTTGGGATTGGTGCTAACAGTTTGCTTCTAGTGAGAGAAGAAGCAAAGGAGCATTTATTTATTTATTTGACATTTGTTTACTGGGGTGGTCTGACTGGGTCTATAGAACCCATTTTCAGCAAATGCCCAGGGATTTAAGCTCCACATACAGTACAACACACTTACAGTATAATCTAATACAATACAAATTACATTAGAAATGCTATACAAAAATAAGTTGAAAGAATATAAAATATGTTACAAGATATTACACTATCTACTACACATCTAGGACAACTCTATAGAGCTAAAGCATTATAGACAATAATAGTCACTCTCACCATATATGTAGCCTGCTAGATACTGTCCAAAACCAGTATGTAGGTAGTGCAATGTATGAACTTGACTGTTATAGTGCATGAAAAAATAAAATGTTAGTTTCAGTTAGGAAAATAATAGCCAGAAAGTTATTGATGCAGAAAGATAGTGAGAGAGTTAAGAAGAATAGAGGCATTATACCCTGAGCAGTAGCTTAAGGATATGATATAGAAAAAGAGAAGAAGTTAGGAGAGCCTCAGGATCTTGCAGACTACGAGGGAGTAAAATGTGACAGAAGAGGAGGATGTGGCTAGTGTGGAAGAAGATGAAGACCCGAGCATTTGGCATGCTTTATGCAGGAGCAGAGCCATGTATTTTTGAGATGATTTTTTAAAAAGGCTTTGAAATGGGTTAGGCCGGGCATAGAGTTGGTAGCTAGAGGTAATGAATTCTAAAGTATAGAGACAGAGTATGAATACAGAGAGTAACCTGGTTTCTTGGAGGTTTTGAGATAGCTAAGAGATTTTTGTCTTCTGATTGTAGGGATCAATTTGGTCTCTAAAGTGTGGCTAGATTGGGTAGTGCAGGGCAGGCAGTAGATTTGAAAATAAGGTTGTGCAAGGTGGATAGCTGAATAAAGGCAAGTTGGTTGGGGAGTTCAAGCCAGTTTAGTTCTAGTAGTGGTTTACAGTGGTGTGTGAGATATTTAGAGTTTGTGGCAAATTTTGCAACTTTGTTGTAGCACTGTTCCAGCTTGCTTATTGTAGAAGTTTTTAATTTAGTTAGGGTATGAGCACCGTAAAGAAGGAAGGTAAGTAAAATTGTTTTTTCAAGGGGAAATTGTGGTTGCTGCAGTAAAGAAGTTTTTGTTTCTATACAGGCGTCCCAGTTTTTAATAAGTTCTCGTTACATTTTGCTGTATATGAGGGTCAAATGAAAATTTATTGTCAATGATAACTCCTAGAAGTTTAGTTTCTTGCACTATTTCTATGACAGTGTTGTCAAATGCAGAGATGTTGAAATGATCAGTGACAGGGGAGGTGTTTTGGGGATGAAACAGTACTTACTAGTTTAGTGTTCTTTAGATTAAGAAAGAGTTGGGAATTTCTTTGCCAGGATTCCACTGCAATAAAGGATTGTTGAGTTTTTGAAAGTAGTTCTGGTAGTGACTGAGCAGTACAGATTATGGTGGAATCATTAGTGCATTGAATGAGGGTCCCAGGGTGACAGGCACAGTGAAGGTTGTTTGTGAAAATGTTGAAGAGTTAGGGTCCAAGGATAGAGCCTTGAGGGATTCCATTAGGGTTATGCAGAAAGGGTAAGAGTTCATTGGACCATTTCACTGCTTGTTTACGATCCTTGAGGTAGCTCTGCGACCATTTTATTGTGTTATGTGAGAAGACTAAGTTAAACAGTGTGTTCAATAGCAAGGGGGGGGGCACTGTGTCAAAGGCCTTGGTGAGGTCAAGGAATACTGAGGTGGCATAGCATCCTGCAACTCTGACCTTGGTCACTGTGTCTATAAAGGATAATAGGGCTGTAGCTGTGCTGTGGCTGAGTCTGAAGCCATGTTGGGTTTTGGTTAAAAGATTGTTTTGCAATAGGTATTGCATTACCTACTGATGGATACCTTTCAAGAATTTTGGATATGGGTGACAAGATAGATGTAGGATGGAAATTGGATGGTTCAAAAGAGTTGCCTCCTTTATGGATAAGGGTGATGTGAGATTGTTTCCATATTATAGGTACTTCTGATTCAGATAAAGATCTAGATTGTTTCCATATTATAGGTACTTCTGATTCAGATAAAGATCTATTTATAAGCATAATGATTGGGGAGGCGATTGAGTTGGCAGCCAGTTTGAGGTAGTGTGGTGGAAGATTATCAGCTGATGTGGAGCAGGGTTTTAGTTTTTGTAACAGTTTCTTAATGGTGTCAGTGGGTATGGGCTGAAATGAGAATGGGGGTTGTATTACATTTTGTTGAGTAGGGGGGTTATTAATGACAGGGTTAGAAGTAGTTGAGAGTCTAGGGTTGGTGTCCAAGTAGGTTGAAGGGTGTGGAGGTCCAGCATTAGGGGAGTTAGTAGGTCTGATATTGATTTTATGAAATGCTTGTTAAAGTTTTTGGCTATTTGTGATGGCGGGGTATCAGGAGGTATGGTGTGCTCTCTGTTTGTCCCAGGGTTAAGTAGAGAAGATATGGAGTACCATAATTTATTGGGGTTGATTTTATGCTGGAGTTGAAGCTGAGTATAGTATGATTTCTTAGCTCTGTTGATTAGTTTTGTCACTTTGTTACATAGTGATTTGAAATTGACATTAATTGTTTAATTTTTGCTTAGTTTCCAGGTCATCCAGGCTACGTCCCTTTGCTTCATCAGATGTTTACATTCCTTAGAGAGTCATGGTGCTGAGTTCTTTTTGATTCTTTTCAAACAAACGAGAACTAGGGTATTAAGTATCTGAAGGAAGGCATTATTAAAGTATAGTACAGCATCATTAAGTAGTAGTTGTTTAAGTGGTGTCCAGTATATTTCATGTAGGAGATTGTTGAATTTATGCTGACAAAATTTACTTGAGTTTCTAACTAATTTTACAGTGTATACTCTTAGTTGTTATGAGTTTGTTCTAAAGGAATAAGCTGGCAGATGATCACTTAGGGAGCTAGACAGTGTACTGAAAGAGGGGTAATTGGCAGGGTGGGATACTAGGATCCAGTTTAGCATGGAATGGCAGGTAAGATCTTTGCTGTATCTTGGAGTATTGATAAGCTGAGAAAAAACATACAGATATATACTATTTGTGGGGGAGATGGAAGCTTTGGTTTGCCAATCTATATTTACATCTCCTAATATTATTGTTTTGAGGCCTGTTGTTTGGGATGTCCAGGACAAAATATTTTCCAGCTTTGGTATATTGTGACCTGGTAAATATATATATATATATATATATATATATATATATATATATATATATATATATATATATATATATATATATATATATATATATATATATATATATATGTATATATATATATATATATATATATATATATATATATATTACTATAATGCAAATCCTTTTTGATGTATTGAAGTTCAAAAAAGAGATTAGTACCTCAGCATTAGAAAAGATGGGTATATTACTGGTGTAGGGTACAATGCTGAACATAGTGGGATATAGAAGGGCTACCCCCCCCTTTTAAAGATCTATCTCTTCTAGTTATTGCAAGTTTGGAGGCATTATTTCGGAGTCTTTTACATTGGGGTGTAGCCATATTTCGATAAGGGCTAGTATGTCAAGTTATTTTTTATCAATCCAGGTATGCAGTGGACAACTTGATTACATATACTTTTAAGGTTCAGTGTAAATATGTTTAAATCTTTGGGGTTACTCATGTGGTTAGGATTAGAGGATGGGCCTGGGTTAGGATATATGTCTCCACATTTGGGAAGATAGGTAATGAGGAATGAGTACCATGAGATGTGTTTTTTATTAATAGGTGATGGAGTCAAGTGTGGTTTCATAGGAGGTGAGTAGCCAATCTGCGGCTTGAATAATATGGGAGGGTACAGGGGAAAAGTTGGGAAGAGATATTGGAGAATTTGTATTGTTTATTGGGGTGATAGTTGGAAGGGGTTGTTGATGTGTATTGGTGTGTTGGAGGATGCAAGGATAGAGTTATAGCAAGGTTGAGAATTAAGTGTAAAGAGGTTAAGCAGGTTAGAAGGAGCATGTCAACTGTGATGGTGGGTTTAAAATAGTAAAAGTGGTATTTATGTGTTAGAATGTACTATCAGATGTGAATAGAGATGTATACTATCCAGTAATATGCTGCTTAAAGTAACAGTGGAAGTTTTTGACTTCATGGTGGGCTTTGACAATGTGGTTAGGTGTTTTGCCTTATGGTTTGTGATAAGGAGGGGTGGGGGAGATGTGATTCTTCAGTAGTAAAATTATGGTGCAATGTTAGTCTGATGTGTGTATAGTAGAGGAGAAGCTGGTAAACCTGGAGTTAATGAAAGATAGTTTGAGATGGTGATAGTATTGAGATGGTGAAGCAGAGTAAGAAGCCAAGAAGTATAGTACTGGGGGTGAGACTTCAAGATAATGGATGTAAGGGAAGGCAGATAAGTTTGGTTAAATACAAGTAGGTAAGGTGTGAATGAAATGTGGGTGTGGACAAGGTAGATTTTTATATAATTGGATTATAGGAATAAGGAGGACTGGTTTGCTTGGGATATGAGTAGAGGTGCTGGGGTGGGTGGGATATGGGGGCAGGATTGGAGATCAGAGTGAGCAAAGCAAATGGAGTGGGAAGATCCCCCCAGATGGTTTACCACCTAAAACAATCAGTGAAGTAGAATGTTCATGGATACAAAGACAAGGTCTCTGAACTCTAAATGTTTAATTTTATGGTTATGGACTTTTTCGAACCTTTGCAGGGATCTATTACACTGACAAGAGTAAAATATGCTTAAGTGTTAATTTAGCTTCACCTTCAGCAGTAAAAGGCCTGCGAATGTGGGAGAGTAAATAGGGGTGGGGATATCCTTCCAGCAGATTCAACACTACACAACAGAACACACTAATGCATGACTTAACAAATTAAGTTATTAGTTTGAGTCTTGGAAGTTGCCTTACATAGATTTAACTCAACATGTTGTTTCTTGTGAACTTTTTCAACTGCAGGTGAAATTCAGCTGTGCAAGTTATTTAGGTAGTGGGATATGATAACTTTTGCAGCAGCAGTAGTCAGACTTACTATGTGCTTGGTACACTGGGGGAGAGAGAGAAACATTAATAAGGAATACTTGATGGTTGAACTAGACAGGTACAGTACTATTTGTCTATACTCAGCCACATTAAGTAGTGTTTGGCAATCAAGGGTAGTACACTAAATGCACAGTTGTGCATTTCTGCTTTCTATCCTTTAAACAGGAAAATACGAAGGCTAACAGGAGATATTTGTAGGTATGCAAGTTTGGGATAACTAAAAACAAAAATGGTGGCTTCCATATTATGGAAGGACAGAAAAAAAAGCTAAACTAACAAGAGGTATGCGTTTACATGCAAGTGTGGGGTTACCTGAGATGTAGGTTTACACATGTTAGAGGGACAGGTAGTACACCTATCTGTTAGTTCCCACTCTTTGCTACACAACTTAGTTTGTAAATCTGATGTTTAAGCACTTAGAAAGCAGCTAGCATGTGTAACATATGTGAAAAACAAGCAACCTCATCCAATGACAAAACTCTTCACAAACAAACTCTTGTATATTAACAAAGCACCTACATTATGCAGTAACTATACTGTTCATAAAAACATAAACACAGGTATTACAATAGAAACCTTCAGTAGGAGTGAGTAGAAAAATATAACATAAACATATATGCAATACAAATTAGCAGAGAGAAGAAAAAAAATAAAGCAACACTTAGTCAGATGGCAATACACAGACTTACTTGATGTAACTGCAGTACAAAGAGCATTGTATCCCAACAGAATGAAGCTGTGGTGAGATCAGCATTAGTAGTAGCCAGGCAGTAGCCATTCATGCGACTCCCCTCTTTTCATCATTCTTGACAAGCTAATTCTTTGTTTTCAGTAAGTACTGCTTGATTTGTTTTGAACTTCAGAATATCTGCCTAATTCTTCATCCTTAATTTTTCAGGGTCTCTGTATTAGTTTCCTTTCAAATGTTTGGCAGTGCTCTGTACAGACTCAGACACCTTAAGTGACATTTTTCCTGTAAAAGCACAATTGAAATTTTTCCAATACCTGGTTGCGCACAGGAGAACTAGTTTGCAGCGACAAGCACTGTCCACATAGTTGCAAGCTGATACTCTTCACAGTGATTGATATTTACACTCCAACTGTCTAATCAATATAAAAGAGTCTGTTGTCATGGATATGAACTTTTCTACTGTCTCCATTACTGGCTTGGTGGATATTACCTCATGTTTACTGACAGACAGTTAATTCTCAAACAAACTGATATGGTATGTGAGAGATGTATTTACACAATGTTACTGGAGGCAAAGCTCTCACATAAAAGTACTCCTAATGACAATAAGATTGTCATCAGTACACACGCTGCACCCGTCACAGACAATTCAAAGCAGACATATCGACCCACATATGCTGAGGCAATTAAACATAACCTTCCTAATCCACAAAGATCTTCTAGACCAGGGGTGTCCAACCTTTTGGCTTGCCGGGCCCGCATTGAGTGAACAGAAATTGTCTTAGGGCCGCATATAAAATATATCATATAGTTAACTCTTTCGCTGCCACGGGAGACCAAAGTCGACCTCCTGGTTGTACTGTAGGTGCATTCAAACAATTAATAAATGCCTAATATTTGCCTTAAAATTCTAATTCTCATTCTGATTTTAATTCTCTAATCTAACAGTTAACTCTACCATCTTAGTTAATATATAGATTTTTTTTTTACAAATAAACAGATATTCACTACAGCACTGGCATTTCTCACTGGGAAAACCACTCCAGCAGTCCATCTACATACAATGTCAACATTAGCAGTCCTACAATACTGTAATCCACAAAAATAAGCCAACAAATTTGCAATAAAGTAAAGAATTCACATTACTGACTTAATAAAACAATTCTGAATAAGCTACAAGAGGGTCTCACCCAACCAAATGACTGGTGCCAGAAACATAGCCTCAAGCTAAATGCCAAAAAATGCACAATCATCCCCTTTGAAGAGAGTGATGTCCCCACAAATTATCACATTAATAACAATGTTGCAAGCACGCAATCAGTCGTGAGGTGCTTGGGCACCCAGGTTGATAAAAACCTGACTTTTGACCACCACGTTGTCTCCGTTGTACGGAAAGCTTTTTACATGGCCCACCTCATTAGTAAGGGTATCTCATCCAGGGAGAAGGAGGTCATAACATCCCTGTATTCTTCCTTTACAAGAGCAATTATTGAGTGCAACACCCCTTTTGGCACGTGCCTCAGCAAAACACCATGCCAAAAGAAAGACTACAACCATTTATGACAAAAAAAGGTCAAAGGACTGAGTTCACTTAGTTATCCAAACAGACTAAAAAGCTTCTTGCTTTCCTCTGTCTCTCACTGACCCTTATAAATTGTATCACTGGCTTGCTTTTCAGGCTAAGAAAGATCCTGCCTTAAGAGACTTTCTCCACCTCAGAAATACTGGTTATATTTAAAACACTCACTACAAAGACCACAGCCTTCACTGCAACATAAACAAGCCACTTTGTATGGACAGGTACTTGACACAAAAACTTTCAAGTTCTGTATAAAGCTCCTCTCATTATCAAACAATGTAGTTCAACAACACTACAACTGGGTGGATAGCCATGAATGTACTCCTTAAGTAAGTAGCATAGCCTTCATCAAACCGGAAGGAAAATCCACATACTAAACTTTCCCAGCTGGATGGCTAAGTTCTAATATTGGTTACTCAAGTCTACTTGTCTAAGAAGAGGGGCCTATTTAACCAAGAATTCCATTTGCAAAAATATATTCAATATCCATATTAAATCTCTCTCTCTTATTCACACACACACAGAAAAGGAGCCCCTACTTGTAAAACAGGCAACCTCAGTAATCACATGACACAGTCTCACTGATTGAAATTGTCTGGAAGTCAAAATATCTGAAAAAAAAATCATAATAGAGATGGATTCATCCGTGCAATTTCCCACCACCAAAAGGACCATCAATAAATCAACAAACAACTGATCAGCAAAAATTAAATCAATAAGAAATCTATAAACTCTCTAAGATCATACTACATACTGGAGTAAACATATAACTTCCCTCCAATTTAAAGCCATTTGACATTCAGACATTTTAATTTGTGCAGAAGTTATTCACAGACTGACCGTTTACTAAGCTGTAATGCTGACCATCGCTTTTGAAAAAAAAACAAATTCCCACACTTTGTCAATAGCTCAAAGTGAAGAAAGGATTACTTTTTTTTATTTATTATGTATTTATTTAATTATGGAAAACCTCTTTAAAACTGTTAAATTGATCACACACCCAGAAACACAGAAAAGTTATTGTGATAAGTAAACCACAGACTGCTGCAAGAAATCAGTCACAGCACACTATGCTTACGTCTGAACCAATGAAGCAAACCTGTCAATTCCAAAAGAATTAAAGTAGCATAATAAGAAATGTATTTGCAAGGTTACATGGCAGTTTATATTGGAAATAAGTGGAGATATTAAAAACGCTCTGTTTCTCATAATTATGCTGAAAAGTCTTCCAAGGTAAATACAACCTTCTGATTTAGCATGGAACCATACCTCTCAACCTTAAAGCAAGAATTCTGGACAAAGCGAAAAATAAAATTGGGACACAGGCCCAAAAATAGTTATACATCACAGAAACCATTGAAACAAGTGTAGCTGCAAACATTATACATCACGTATAATGTTTCTATCCCATTATTGTCAGTTAAGCATTATATGGCTCATTCAATCCTGCCTTCTTTTGCAACAAAGAAAACCATACTTTGAAATGACAAATCCGTTAAAAATAATAAAACACTTTGGCTCCACATCCTGCAACTTCTTACCTGCAAACAACCACAGAGCTTTCACTGAAACTAGGTCTGCTTATTTCCACAGAATGACACCTCTCCCTAATTTAGTCTAATGGTATACAATCTACCAGGATCTGGACTACCTGAAATAAATCAAATTATGGCCTGTAAATTGCAAGTGCACTTTGTTTAATTAAACTACATTTCAAAGCCCACTTGCTGTATTTTTTCAGTAACATCCCAATATCCATTTCCAGGTCACTTTACAAGACATTGGCAGTGGTAGACTTAGCATACTCCAGATCCCTACAGGACCACACTCATAATGCTAACATTGTCCATTAAATGTAAATATCCATCCACTGTAAATGGCAATAAGCTATGTTTTAAAAATCTATTTTTGGCATTCCTAGTACCCAAGTATCAGGTTTTGAAACAAAGAAACATATTCTCCACAGTTTGGAAGTCTCTGTCTTTAATAATCATCTACTATTGCAGCACTCCCAACACATAAGCACACACATACACACTAAAACCCCCAACATTTAAAAAATGACATTTTGCCCACCTGATTTGCCAGTATTGATGATCCACCAAATATATGCTTACACTTATTCAATCTACCACTGCTTAGAACCCACCAATGACAAGACAGTACTGGGTGATTTTTTTGTTTGTCAAAAAAAAAAAACAATAAACTTTATATGCTACAGTCCCACATTAGTCAATCCACTACTGACCCATTAACCCTAGGCTGCTGTCTCATTCTTACTCCCTGGGACTGCATTACCTTGGATGACTACTTTTATTTCCTAAGCAAAAGACACAAATTGGAAGATGAGGCAAAAATCCAGACATTCTTCGAAAATCCCTATAGTTGAGAGGTATGATTTCATATTCAATACAACACTCTCCCTGTCATAAAAGCTGCAATTTAATGAAAGTGTACTTTTAATGTAGGATGCATTTATGAGCTAACTTGTTTGTATGTTAGCCTCTTTGTGCATGTGTCTCTCTCTGTCTCTCTGTCATGCACACATAAACACACACACACTTCTACTTTCACACACACAAACATTCTGCTTTCATGCATGCACTCACTCACACCATACTTACCTATTAACACAGGTTAAGTGCTGTCTCTTTAAAAGGCAATGGCAGTAAACCCATAGACAAGTCCCTCTTCAGCAAGAACACACACATTGATTCTTTGGCACGAAATAATGGTGTGAGCACACAGACTCTTCTTTGGTGCAAAAAAATCAAAACTAGAAGGATGCTTTGGTGCATGCGCACACCGATGTTAGAGTTACAGGTCACGGGCGCGAAAAACACAACAAAAAAGTGTTTTGGGGCATGTGTACATCAATGTTGGAGTTAGAGGTAGAGGGCCGCATGGCAGAACTCTGAGGGCCACATGCGGGCCGCGGGCCGCAAGTTGGACGCATCTATTCCAGACAAAGTACGCATAACAAATACCCTCAGCAGCCCCAAATACACTGATTGAAAACAACACCCACATCAACACATAGAGCTACATCTCATGGAGCCTCTACCTCTAAGACCGTAAGGCAAGCCATCACACAGTCCAACATTCTAGTCATTGGAGACTTCATTGTGAGACACACTGATGTCCCTCACCAGGCTGAGTAAGGAGAAAGCTATGGTCAGTTGTTTATCAGGGGCTAAGATCCACCACATTACACATGCACTCAGGTCACTGGGCCACAATTACCAATATGACTCAGTCCTTGTGTGAGTAAATGACCTGAGATGTACCTCCCTAGACTATATGAAGAGAGACATCATGGAGCTCTCAGAGTATGCGGTTCAGGCTGGTATGAGCCTAGCATCGAGCAGCATTTTTATGATGTCACAATAACAACAAAAGATGATTGACTTTCATCATTAGCTTTGTTTCTGGTGTCATTCTAAGGGGGTGCAATATTTGTCAGCATGGAATGAGATGGTCAGCAGACCCTGCTGCTTTGCCATGGATGGTCTGCACCTCTCCCCTCTAGGCTTTCGAATATTTGCTAAAACTTTGTCTTCCACCATAGTGCAAAATGGAGACATCATGGAGCTCTCAGAGTATGTGTTTTAGGCTGGTATAAGTCTAGCACTGAGCAGCATTTTTATGATGCCACAATAACAACAAAAGATGATTGACTTTAATAATTTGCTTAGTTTCTGGTATCATTCTAAGGGGATGCAATATTGGTTAGCATGTAATGAGATGGTCAACAGACCCTGCTGCTTTGCCAGGGATGGTCTGCACCTCTCCCCTCTAGGCTTTTGAATATTTGCTAAAACTTTGTCTTCCACCATTCTGCAAAATTGAGACATCATGGAGCTCTCAGAGTATGTGTCTTAGACTGGTATAAGTCTAGCACTGAGCAGCATTTTACCTTCTCCAAGGATGATGCCACAATAAGAACAAAAGATTATTTACTTTAATAATTTGCTTAGTTTCTGGTGTCATTCTAAGGGGGTGCAATATTTGTCAGCATGGAATCAGATGGTCAACAGACCCTGCTGCTTTTCCAGGGATGGTCTGCACCTCTCCCCTCTAGGCTTTCAAATATTTGCTGAAACATTGTCTTCCCTCATAGTGCCTTTTTTAAGCAATGCCAAAAATGAAAGTACTTCTGAAATAGCAAAATAAACCAAGAAAATCTAAAGGTATTACTGCTCAATGGTAGGAGTCTTAACAAAAAACTCCACTACCTGGAAGCTCTCTTTACCCTAGAGAATGTTGATGTCTGTGCAGTCACTGAGGCATGGTTTAAAGCCATGCAGAGCGCATCAACAGTGCAAGGTTATAATGCCTTCCCCACATTTAGACCAGCTACTTCACAGACAGGGACTAAAGGTGGAGGTGTCTCTATTTACATCAAAAATAAATATACTTCAAGGCTGGTAAAACAGGACAATGCACTTGAGCTGCCCCATGTTCAAATCACCATAGGTAAAATCCAAACCACTTTCTTGCAAGCTATAGGTCCCCTTCTATGGCGCAGGAAACCCGTACCATGTATTTAAGTTTACTAGAAACACTAACCATCTAACCCAATACCATATTCATTGTGACTTTAACTACCGCACTGTTAAGTGGGAATTCTATATGGCATCAAACATACATGCACAGAGATTCCTAGATTTTGTAAACACAAACTCCTTGGAAAAGATGGTCAATACATCAACCAGGGGTGCAACCATACTGGGTCTGGTCCTCACTAATGTAGGAGACTGATGCACACCTCCTACTGTAATGCCTTCCCTGGTAAGGTCAGACCACAAAATGGTCTCCTTTGACTTAAAAATAAAACTTGGTCTCCCAGCTAAACCGCGAATATTCAGGAACTATTCTATGGCTAACCTCCTGCTATTAAGTGAGAACCTGACACAATTTCAAGCCCCCATAAACCCTGAGAACACTGCTGCCTTTGCATAGCTGTTCACAGAAACCCTGTACAATCATGTTAATAGCAGAATAGAGGCAGCTGTACCCACCAAGAAGGAGTACAAAACTAACTCAAAAATAAGCCACCCTGGTAGAATCACAAATTCAGTTGGCTGTATAACAGGAGGAAGATAATAATGGCAAAAATTAGGAGGTGCAGTACCCAGCAGGATAAAAGCACTCTCATCAAACAAAACAAACAACGCAGAGGACAAACAAAGTCTAACAAAGCCAGATTTGTGATAAGTTTGGCCTCCCTGGCCATGGACAACCACAAAGCATTCTTTATCTATGTCTACAACCTCAAAGGCAATACAAAATTTTGAGCAGAGCTCATTGTAAATGGAGCCACCTATACTGAGCCAGAAGATGTAGCAAACCTCCTGGATGATAAATTAAGCTCCATCTTTACCCTTCTCTCCCCCTCAACTTTTGGTCAGGAAATATTATCAAATATAACTCCATCTACCATCACTAGGTAACAGGTCCTTAATGCTCTCTCTAAGACCAAGAACACTGCATCAATGAGTCCAGACAATATCCCAAGATGCCTTCTAAATAGCATGAAATATGACCTATTAGGGTCTCTGGAATTACTATTTAACTGCAGGCTCCAAACAGACTTCATGCCTCATGAATGGAGAAAGGCAACAGTCATCCCTCTGCACAAAGGTGGGCCATCTACAGACCCTGGAAACTATAGACCCATAAGTGTCACTAGTCTTATATGCAAAGCCATGGAAAGAATTATCATGGAGATTATCAGTAGAGCTATAGTAAACCTCTAGACACTGGACCCAACCCACCTTGTTTTTGTCAAGGGCAGATCATGCGTACTCAACCTGGTGGACTTCTTTCAGAAGGTCACCAAAACAATGGATTAAGGCAAAATAATTCACACTGCCTACCTTGACCTGGCCAAGGCATTTGACACAATACCCCACTTAGGCATTGTTGACAAACTCAAGAGATTGTGTACAAACCTGTATGTTACCCAGTGGATAGCCAACTGGCTCACAGACAGGACCTAGAAAATTTAAATTGGGGAGTCTACCTCTACAAAGAGACCAGTCACAAGTGGAGTCCCTCAGGGATCAATCCTTAGATTGCTCCTTTTTGGCATTTACTTCTCAGAAGTCAAGGCCAATGTCGGTGGTTTCTAGCTGACTAAATTTGCAGATGATTGCAAATTAGGAGATGTCATTGAATTTCACACTGACACAAATGCTCTCCAGGAGGGGCTAAGACAGACAAACAACTGGTGTCAGAGCCATGGACTAAAACTAAATGCCATGAAATGCATAATAGTATCCTTTGGGAAGTTATCCATCCCTGGTAACTATCATATTGACAACACACCCCTTAAAGTTGACCTAGTAGTCAGGGACTTAGGGACACACATAGATAGTAATCTAGCCTTTGACCATCGTATGTCTACAGTGGTGAGGAAATCATTCTATGTTGTGCAACTTATAAACAAAGATATGGCATCTAAGTCCAAGAAAGTCATTGTTTCACTGTATTCAGCATTCATCAGACCTATCATTGAGTACAATGCCCTTGGTATGTACCTAACCAGGCATATCCAATAAATGGAATGTCCACAGTGGCTCCTCACTAAAAGAATACAGGGTGTAGGTAAAATGTCCCCACTATGACAGACCTCCTGCATATCCACAAAACAAACAGCACCAGAATTACCTGTTCCAAAGACTTAAACCTTGCTGTGATATAAATAGAACCTGCTGGAGAGATAGGTATGTATTCCAGAAACTACCCTGTCTATGGAACAGGATCCCCATCCATGTGAAGCAGAGTTGCAGCCTAATCCAATTCAAGTGCAACCTGGACAATTGGATGGGAAACCGAAAATTAATCCCTGGCTTTGCACCTATGTCTCTAGTGGACACAGGTAACCTGTAAAAGGTTCATCTCTGAGATCCATGTTTACACTTACCAAGGGTATCAAAACTTGTGAGAAATTTGGGATGTATGGCTACACTTAAAAAGGCTCTTGTGGCTGTTAGCCTAGTAAACACCTTTGAACCTATAAACCTATGAATAGTTCAAAGTGCAGTTATTGTAAAGCAAATAGTTTCAATGCAATTTCAGTAGACCAGTCAGCAAAGTAATAAATATCTATCAGATAAGCAATACAGCACTGTTTAATACTCTAGATTTAAATTACGTAACAGTACAGTAATCAGTAACAATCAGAAATGCAACACCAGTTATTAAAAACATAATCAATAACTGAGATCACAGATTCATTTCATTTCTATCTACTTTGTATCAGTAACTAGCAACACTGCAACATTATTTTAGACAAGAATATAACAACATCAGACTCATTAATGCAGACATAAATCTGGGTGTATCAAACCTATAACAGATTGTTACATTCTCAATCTTTTTCTTTTTTTCATACAGTAATTCTATTTATTTATTGCATACACAAATTAATATATTCTCATTCAAGTGCAATTCCCATCACTTACTTATGTACATTATCACTCAATCTCACCTCTGTGTATAGTGTACGTTTCTTTTCATGTGTTAATCATCTAATAGTCAGTGTTGTCCAGTGTATATAAATAGTGTACAAGCATGTGCGTCAGCTACCAAAATATTTACTTTTGTATTATAGCTATTGTTTATTCTTTAATACTTATCATGTCTTGTCTTTTTGTGTTTTTTTTTTTTCCTGTAAAAGAGCTGACACTCGTAATTTGGTTTAGGTAGCAATTCTGTTTCCTAAATGACAATAAAGCTTCTTTTGAATCAAGGCACAACATTATTATTTGAACATTGCTAAAGTCAGCAGAGCAAAAGTCCTAATTTCAACAATTTGCCCAAAAGAAGTATATGTAGTAAGTTAATAAGCTAAGAGAGCATATGACTTCACTGTATATAATAAAGCAGTAGTAAAATTAATTACTGTTGTGCCAGAAATCTTAGACAGAGAAGGCCATGGAATTTATATCATATACAACAAGGATGGTGAGGTCGCCTTACTTAATGTAGACTAGATTAGGAAAACTAATTTGTAGGAATATACTGAACTGAGCAAGCATTTTGCTATTCAAAGTCTATAAGGTTCTGCTCTACAGAAGCTGACCAATCAAAATGCAGCCAATGCCCCCATACACGCTGGTCAATTAAAAACAGACACTCCAATCCTACACTGAAACTATTTCCTCTTAACAGTTCAGATTTTTGCAGACTGTCCTGATTTTTGTCTCACAACTTTGGTCTCTTCCTCATAAAAAAATGTTTTTTTTTTTATAAATCACTGGGCTGATTTAAAGATTACAGTTGCTAAATAATGACATGTATTTGAGTTTCAAACTTCATATCATTCAGAAAATGCATGCTAATACAAATCCTGTTATTCTAGCAACTTTCTAAGTTTATAAGAGCAGTATCTTAAACCTGTCCCTATTTTTGAACATTTGTCCCAATATTAGTTTAGGCTTTATCCAGATTTCTTTTGCTAAGAGGTTGAGAGGTATGAGTTCATGTAGCTGTCACATGGAAACCTGTGCCCTCACAAAATGCTGGAAAACTACAGATTCAGTTCTAGGAAGCCAGTGAATGCCTATTAGTGCATTCTGGGTCAGCAAATACTCACACTGAAAAGGGATTTGTTGTTGTCTCCTTCTTTTTATAGTTTTCTGGACTTTGGAGGAGCCTGGAACTGAAAATCACTAAACTAAACAAAACTCCTAGTATCCAAACAAACAAGAAACATTATAGAGCATGTGTTTGGCTGCCGAAGGCATACATTTGCCATCTGGATACATCCGGTGGTCTCCTGCAGTATGACCCCGATATGTGTGACAAAATACTGACCTTGTGTTCTATGTTGCACAATAATTATAGCAAGGAAGCAGTTATAGCAAGATTACCTCTTGCAGGACCAATGGGTCTTAGCACAACAGTGGAAGATGAGATTGATGAGAATTCAGAGGAGGAGCCAGCAGCAGGAGATGACCATGTCAGATGGAAGTGGACACAATATGCCTTGCCACCAGCCAATAGGCACAGGATTGTGCATAACTTTACAACATAACAATCCAAGAATTACACAGATATACTACAGTAAGAGTGATACATGCAAAAATATCACACAGTGCTTACCCATGTGCTGGCTGGCCATGCTCTGCATCAGATATAGGCATGCCAAGGAAAAATGTAAAACATGCTGGACACAGTTACCATAATTTGCATAGCTGTACAATGGGTGCATATATTTCACAGGGAAGAGTGTGAGTGCTGTTGTGCACCAAACAAAAATGTTCTATAGCATTTGGTGTGAGAACTGTTATACGGTTTAATGTCAAAGAAAAGCCGGGGTCAGTGGATATTTCGGTCATGCCAAGGACTGTGGAGGCAAGTGAGTTTTTCTGCAGGGACACAGCCTCAGCACAGCACAGTACAGTTCTGTGTTAAGACCTATCAGCCAGGTACAGGACATGCATCATGGAGGGCTCAGCTTCCCATATATAGCCTTACCCATGATATCCTCCCCTGCCAGGAGTTGCACTGGCTGTACCACAACCTTGGCTAGATGTTGGTGTGCTACATGCCATCAACCAAGGCATTTCAGAGCAAACAGCAGACACAGATCTACAACCATACAGATTGATGTGTAAAAAGTAGCATTTACACTATTTGAGCAGTTATATTAATGAGAAGAATATTTAAAAAACACACCTTAGTAGGAATCAAACTTCAAACTCGTTTTCCACTGTTTTTGTCTGTGGCAGGATGAAGTTCTGTAGTTCTCATCACTATTATATTATGTAGATTTAACCCTCTGGGTGCAATGATTATGTGAATTAGGGCTGATATCAGTACATTTTTTCAGAATCACTTGATTTACATGATGCACCAACCTGATAAACATCATGGAGATTTCCACACAATGTCACGCAGGAACATGTGCACCTTTGGATAGCTGTGTATATGAGCTGGCAGAAAACTATTTTAGGGATGAAATAATTGTCATTCCAATTTCAAAAATCATTAGATGGAGTCACTATAGAGCATGCATTCTCAACAACATACACAGGGATGGAGGGCTGTCATGTTTCATACCTGAAAGTACTGTTAGAAACAATAACACAGCACCTATATTTTCTGTGTTTGACATCTGTCAAATGAGTTGCCCATTAATGCACATGTTCAGCAGACATTGTGACATGCAAAGACTGTTTTAGTACCACTCTTCCATCATTTTTCCCTTATGTTCTTCAACCATTTTTCCCTTATGGTTGAAGAAGGAGAGGGTAGTGATCCATTTAGAGCACAGAGGTGCTGTGAGGAGGAGTCTAAGCATTTTAATAGGCATCTGCCACAAGGAGCACTGCCAAAGGATCCTGCATATCTACTGAGTCATAGTATAAAACTTATGGCAGGAATAGAATGGGCAAAGTGGTCACTCATGTTAACTGGTATCCCATACAAGGGAAGCAGTGGCATTACCATTACAGTGGCACGAGACATTATAATCCTGACCTGCTTCACCAAAGGTAAGAGGAAGTTACTGTCCAGTCACCACCTCCATAATGTAAATTTAACTTATTTAAGTACCCAAATATGTATTGATTTATTTAACATTTGTTTACCAGGAAAGTCCAACTTGGAACAAAACAATTTTCAGTGGAGGCTTGGGGAAAAATGCTCCAGATGCATGTCTTTCTAAAATGGGAGAACACTGGAGCAGCAAGAAGAAACCCACATGACCACAGGGAGGGCATGCAGACTCCAGATAGAAGGCAACTCAGCCTAGAATCGAACTTGAGAAATCTTGCTGTGAGGCGATAATGCTAATTCTGCTGCCACAGTGTGCTACCATCCAGTTTTTCACTATGCCCTTCTTATATTTCTACCCCCTAGGGAGATTGAAAGGAACAGTCAGATGCAAAGCAGCAGACTGGAGCACCTAAGATAGTGTCAGGATGAGTATACATGCTGTAATATAAATACATGGCTTTTAATAGTAACAGTAGTAGGCATTAAAATAATGTGTAGCTTTTATACACCAAGCTACATCTGTCAGTAGTGGCATATTGCAAAGGTATTAGTATGATTAATTAATGTTAGGAGAGTTTAATTTTTTCTCCTCCTGCATAGCTGGACAATTGGATCTTCATGTTAAGTGTCTTGTTCTCACATCATTGAATAAGTATGTAGGTTTAATTCTTACCCCCCCCCCCAAACAGACACTGTTGTAATTATAAAAAAAAATATTACAAATATACTGTTTTCTGACCAGTAGTATCACTGCAGTAGTACAGAGTCCATAAACCTAAGATCATCAATATTGATTTTCTGGACATTACAAAAATTAAAAAATAGGATTAGCTGTCCTTTGCCTGTGGTTGAAATATGTCCATCTGAACAGCATGTTTACTTTCTGTATAGTATTCTCAGACATCAAAATGCAACTCTGACCACAAGGACATTTGGTCTGGATAAAAAGCACCATCTGTTAATCTTCTGTCTTTAATACTGCATGTCAGGGTGGCTGTAGTTTTAGCACTCCAATGTGCAGATAAATAGATACAGTATATAAATGCTTTACAAAACATATCCTGATTAACTGTATCATTAATAACTTTAGTTAGAATGCAGTTTTCATTGTGTTTGCTTTTCTCTTCTCCCACTCTCTTTATTACTATCCTTTCTCTTAAATACATTTTGGGGTTTATTTTATATCTCTCCCCATTTGTATTACAGTTATATGCAGTGACACAGCAACCTGATTCTGCCCCACCAGGATCACAACCACCACTACCACCACAACCAGTTGAAGCACCCAGCATACTTGGGTCCCAGCCTCACACAGTTGTTTCCACACATCCTGCCCTACCTGTACAACTTGCATCAGGTACCCCTGAACCAGAGGATGGTACAGTATTACCCTCAGTAGCAATGTAAATGAAAGTGACACCATTGTCACCCATCACAGCTAGCAAACATTGGAAGGGGGGTAGCATCAACAGGAAGTCCACATCAGCCATATGAAGACCGTACTCCAGGTGCTCTTTGTGTCATGTTTCTGCCCAGAAATGACTGCAGCATCTGAGCCAGGACCTGATGGTGACAGTATCTAGGGTCATGAGTAAACGCCCACAGTGCTGAGCTAGAAGAGACTGCATCTGCAAATTCTCAGTCCTCTTCCCCCAACCTGATCATCCCCTCTCTATTGTGTTCACACCCACCACCATTGATTTAACAGTCATTCCCTTACCATTGTCTCCTTCAGTATCATGCTCTTCCTCCCACATTATATTACCCAATACTCTGTAAGTCTTGTTTGCCTGTCCCTGCTACCTAGTCTTCTCCTTTTAACTTAGTTTTACCTCCATTACTTCCATCCCCAGCTTTTTCCTGTCTTAAAAAATGGGCATCTGTCTCAGAAAAATGTTTATTTATTCTACCCCACATCTATCCTGCTTATTCTTTATTTCTTTCCTCAACATTCTACCCCTTGCTTGCTTCCCTCTTTTATCTCTGTCCTACATTCATATTTCCAGACTTTAATTTTGTAAAAATAGATAAACACATCATATGCATACCCCTATAAAAGGGGTTTATAAAATGATATTTTAGAGGTTGAATGGTGTGTGACAGATCACAGAAAACAGCCTTGATGCCCATATGTAACCAGTGAGAAACAACACTTCTGATTTTATAGCAAAAATTAAGTCTAGTCTATGTCATGCACTACAGATGTTGCTACTGGGCATGCCAGTGAGATAGGTATTGTTGTGCAGCAGTTGTCAGGTATGAAACAGAGTAAAGCCTATGTCTTTATTCTGACTTTTGCCCCGGCTCAGCTTGTTAATAACCTGCTTTGTAGATAGCCAATGTACAGAATAGGGTATTCCAGTCATATCATGGTTATATTTTTCATGTTACTTTTCTGCCTTCATTCTGTTCATGTGTAGCATTCCCATTATATGTGTTTTCCTCACCCCTTCAGTGTTTTTTTTGGCAATGGCTCAACTTATTAATGCTGTGTTTGCAATACTATCACCAAAGAAAGCACAGGATTCAATTTCCTTGAGGCCTGCCTTTTGATTCCTGCTTCAGTTTTGCTGTTGTTTAACATTCCTTTCAATCGTTCATCCACTTAATGCTGTGTTTAACAGACTCCCACTAGAGAAAGTCCTGGGCTCAGTTTACTTGTGGCCTGTTTGTTGATTACTGTTTCCATTCTGTTGTTGAATAACATTCCATAAAAAGAAGTTATGTACTCGCCATAACGTTCCATCTGAGTAGGTAACTTCATTTGTCAGCAACCTGTGGGTATTGGATCCATCCTGGATCTGAGCCGGCAGCTTTCCGAGCTAGAGATCCAAGCTCCAAGCTCCTCCCCCTTACCCATAATACCCTGCTACCTCCCTCCAGTCCTCAGATCGAGTTTGCCCAATTACCAGACAACACCAAGAC